>NW_024070205.1:66838933-66919506 GCF_014754425.2 Oryx dammah | reverse complement strand
AGAATATAAGTAGATTTTTCAAAAATGTAAAATGTCTCATTAAGATTCTTAAATATTGAGTTTATTGTACCTTAGGATGTTGGTAGATCAAATATGAATCTGTAGATATTTATGATTTTATAGGTGTGTTTTTGAAATGGTACCAGTACTTAGTTAGTTGGTACCATTTTGCCAACTAAGATTCAGTTTAAATAACTTATACTACTTAAGGTTGTAAAACTATCTAAAATCTATTATGTGACTTCAGTCCTCTGTCCATTCCAGGAGGAATACTGGAATGGGTTGCCAAGCCCTCCTCCAGGGATCTTCCTGACTCCACGATCGAACCCATGTCTCCTGCCTTGCAGGTGGATTCTCTACCTCTGAACCACCTGTGGAGCCCACACAAGAGCACACAAGTGGTATTATTTGACTTAAGTGTTCTCGTCTGTAAGATGGGGATAAATATTAGCTACTCCACAATGTGAAAATTAAAAATGAAAATATACCATACCTAGCACTGACCCTGGTTCATGGCAACATGTTTCTTTCCCTGTTTTTTTTTTTTTTTAAATAAATAAGTGAATTTTTGAATTTTCTAATTTTCATGATTAGACCTATGAGAGATTGCTATATATAATAATTCACTCTTTCTATGCAAAGACTATAAAGACAACATGGAGAAGAACTGTAGGGCTTGGACACGTAGTGACATAAAACTTTGTATCATCCACTGAGATGCCAGGATTGCTGATCACTGCAATCTAACCCCATCCATTCTGACTGATATAATCATGGCATTCTGTTATGTTCCTTAGTGACTTTAAGAACTTTGAAAAAGGAAAATTTCTACTATTAATATGGTGCATTGTTGTTGTTGCCCAGGGAATAAGTCGTGTCAAACTCTTTGTGACCCCGTGGACTGCAGTACTTCAGACTCCTCTGTCCTTCACTGTGATTTCCCAGAGTTTGCTCAGGTTCATGTCTATTGAGTCAGTGATGCTATTAAACTGCCTCATCCTGTGCCACCCCCTACTTCTTTTGCCTTCAATCTTTTCCAGTATCAAGGTCTTTTCCAATGAATTGGCTCTTCACGTCATATGAAAAAAGTATTGGGGCTTCAGCTTCAGCATCAGTCTTTCCAATGAATATTCAGGGTTGATTTCCTTTAGGATTGACTGGTCTGATCTCTTTGCTGTCCAAGGGACTCTCAAAAGTCTTCTCCAGTGCCACAGTTTGAAAGCATCAATTCTTCATTGTTCAGCCTTCTTAATGGTCCAACTCTCACATTCGTACATGACTACTTAAAAAATGAGTGCATATTACTATGTGCTGGCTTCTGTTTTAAACCTTTTTTTACTGAAAAAAGTCTTCCTCTTTGCCAGACATCTGATTGGAAATCATTTAACTATGGGTTAATTGAATAAGAACTTAGAGGAGCATATATTTGGATTTTTAAATATTAATTCCATTGGGGGATATAATCATGGGAAAGGGTTTCTGTTTAAATCGGGGCCATCCTTTCTGGTTTAGTTTGAATTCACTGTGTACATTCTGATGAATGTTTTTAGATAATCTGGCAGAGAACAGAAGATATTTTCTTTCTTGGTCTATGTCGCATTATGGCCTTAAAGTTCATTAATACTGAGACTAATGAAATATTCATTAATATTTCAGAGACTTATGAGAGCTAAAACAGAATACCAGTCCTCACTGCTCCCAGAAGAAAAAATAAAGGGACAATGATAGTTTTAAAAGTTATCTTTTAAAGCAGGCAGATGATGACTACTTGGGTCACCTTTTAGTATCTTCTTCTTAAGAGGATCATTGTATCAGATGACCTGAAGCTTAACTCTTAAGACCAATGAATTAAAAGAGAACTAAAGCTGCATTATTTACAGGGATACAGGCCCTTTTTCTTCTCACACTTGTGAAAGCATAGTGACCTGTTTGGCAAAAAGATCATGAAGAACATCTTTCAGCCACATAGCACTCGAAGCTGGCATTGCTTTATTGAGGAGAGACAACGTCCATCTGTGGTGATCAGAACACGCAGCATGGGCATTGTCCAAGGTTTCCATCTGGGTTTCCTAGAGAGTAATGTAACCATTAGAGAAAAGGATGGTGAGAAAGGTGGGGGGTTCATTTGAAAGAGAGGAGAGGAGTGAATGTAATTAAACTTCATACCTGCATGTGTTAGAAATCTGTTTGGCACACTGATGGATGCATTCAACAAGGACTGGGTATTAGACATCTCATTTCAAACTCCTGATGGAAAGTGATATATAGGGTCCAGCATAAAAGACAATTAGGGAAGGCTTGTCACTTTCTACTCTTTTATTTTAATATTTAAGAGTATGATTTCATAAACATCGTTAGCAAAGCTGAGGATATGACATTCCGCCTTCCAAAGAAATGAATTCTTATTTACATGGAACTTATACTCTGGTGAGAAGAGAGATAATAAGCAAACAAAAAATAATGGTGATAATTATTGTGAAGAAAATATGGCCAGTTAAAAGGGATAGAAAGAGGTGAATAATACTGTTTTATGTAGAGATTCAAAGAAGGCCGCTGTGCTGAAAAAATTTTGAGTAGAGTTGGAAGGGAGCGAGGAAATTTTATGGGTACCTGGGAAAACTTGCTATGAGGTTAATGATGATAAGAACACAGGCTTTTAGGTGAGAATTACTGTAAGTATTACTTTAAGGCAACCAAAACCATGAACTTGGAACTTGAAAAGGATAAATAAAGGTTAATATGTAGATTTAGTATATTGTTAATTCATGTTAGTTGTTAAACATTGTTAAGTGACTATATGAGAGTCATCAATTTGTATGTGAAAATACAAAATAAGAATGATATTCTGCTGATGGGAGAATCCAAATTGGTAAATGTTATTATCTATAATGCAGAGTAAAAATCATGATGATAGGTATATGCACAAGGCATTTTGAGACAGTTATAGGATACTGACTTGGACAGGCATGGATGAGGGAGGACTCTTGGTTAAGGTTTTAAAGGAGAAGTGAAGTTGATGGAGTCTATGAGATAAGAGGAGAATGTCAGAATATCTGCACAAGACTAATTTCAATTTAATTTTTACCAGAGGGTTAACTATAAAACAGAGAGTGGCATAAAGTGATGCTTCAAAGAATAGATGCTACCTTGATGATGGGTATCCTTGTATTAAGAAAATAGCTAATCCAACCCGAAGGTCAATAAGGATCCTCTCAGTTCAGTTCAATCACTCAGTAATGTCTGACTCTTTGGGACCCCAAGGACTGCAGCATGCTAGGCTTCCCTATCACCAACTCCCGGAGCTTATTCAAACTTATGTCCATTGAGTTGGTGATGCCATCCAACCATCTCATCCTCTGTCATCCCCTTCTCCTCCTGCCTTCCGTCTTTCCCAGCATCAAGATCTTTTCCAATGAATCAGTTCTTCACATCAGGTGGCCAAAGTATTGGAGTTTCAGCTTCAGCATCAGTCCTTCCAATGAATATTCAGGACTGATTTCCTTTAGGACTGACTGGTTGTATCACCTTGCAGTACAAGGGACTCTCGAGTCTTCTCCAACAGCACAGTTCAAAAGCATCAGTTTTTCAGTGTTCAGCTTTCTTTATGGCTCAACTCTCACATACATACGTGACTACTGGAAAGACCGTAGCCTTGACAAGGTGACCTTTGTCAGCAAAAGTAACATCTGTACTTTTTAATATGCTGTCTAGGTTTGTCATAACTTTTCTTCTAAGGAGCAAATTTCTTTTAATTTCATGGCTGCAGTCAACATCTGCAGTGATTTTGGAGTCTCCAATAAAATAAACAGTTCTTATTTCTTATTCCAACAACACAAGAGATGACTCTACACAGGGATATCACCAGATGGTCAATACTGAAATCAGATTGATGATATTCTTTGCAGCCAAAGATGGAGAAGCTCTAAATAGTCAGCAAAAACCAGACCAGGATCTGACTGTGGCTCAGATCATGAACTCCTTATTGCAAAATTCAGACTTAATTTGAAGTAGGGAAAACCACTAGACCATTCAGGTATGACCTAAATAAAATCCTTTACAATTATACAGTGGAAGTGACAAACAGATTCAAGGGACTAGATGTGATAGAGTGCCTGAAGAAAAATGGATGGAGGTCGTGACATTGTACAGGACACAGTAATCAGGACCATCCCCAATAAAAAGAAATGCAAAAAGGCAAAATGATTGTCTGAAGAGGCCTTACAAATAGCTAAGAAAAAAAGAGAAGTTAAAGGCAAAGGAGAAAAGGAAAGATATACCCATTTGAATGCAGAGTTCCAAAGAGGAGCAACGAGAGATGAGAAAGCCTTCCTCAGCGATCAATGCAAAGAAATAGAGGAAAACAATAGAATGCAAAAGACGGGAGATCTCCTCAAGAAAATTAGAGATACTGAGGGAATATTTCATTCAAATATGGGCACAATAAAGGACAGAAATAGTATGGACCTCACAGAAGCAGAAGATGTTAAGAAGAGGTGGCAAGAACACACATGAAAACTATACAAAAAGGATCTTAATGACCCAGATAACCACAGTGGTGTGATCACTCATCTAGACCAGACATCCTGGGATGCGAAGTCAAGTGGGCCTTAGGAAGCATCATTACAAACAAAGCTAGTGTACTGGAAAAGGTCGGTTTTCATTCCAATCCCAAAGAATGTTTAAACTACTGCACAATTGCACTTATCTCACACAACAGCTAAGTAGTGTTTAAAGTTCTTCAAACGAGGAAGCTTCAGTGGTATGTGAATGAAGAACTTCCAGATGTTCAAGCTGAACCAGAGATCAAATTGCCAACATCTGTTGGATCATAGAAAAAGCAAGAGAGTTCCATAAAAATATCTACTTTTGCTTTATTGACTATGCCAAAGCCTTTGACTATGTGGATCACAACAAACTGTGGAAAATTCTTAAAAAGGTGGGAATACCAGACCACTTTACCTGCCTCCTGAGAAATCTGTATGCAGGTCAAGAAGCAACAGTTAGAACTAGACATGGAACAATGGATGGTTTCCAAATTTGGAAATGAACATGTATATTGTTACCCTGCTCTTTTAACTTATATGTAGAGTACACCATCGGAGAAGGCAATGGCACCCCACTCCAGTACTCTTGCCTGGAAAATCCCTAGACGGGGGAGCCTGGAAGGCTGCAATCCATGGGGTCGCTGAGGGTCAGACATGACTGAGTGACTTCACTTTCACTTTTCACTTTCATGGATTGGAGAAGGAAATGGCAACCCACTCCAGTGTTCTTGCCTGGAGAATCCCAGGGGTGGGGGAGCCTGGTGGGCTGCCATCTATGGGGTCGCACAGAGCCAGACACGACTGAAGTGACTTAGCAGCAGCAGTAGCAGAGTACATCATATGTAATGCTGGGCTGGATGAAGCACAAGTTGGAATCAAGATTGTCAGGAGAAATATCAGTTACCTCAGATATCCAGATGACATCACCCTTATCGCAGAATCTTCTAAGAAGTTTTGGACAACATAACTCCATCTAATCTGCAGGTTTAAAGGAATACTGGCCACAAAATGGCACCTGATTTTAAAAGAACCAAATTGGTATCAAAGGGATTAGTGACAAAATTAATGTGGGATTGTAGGCACAAAGTTGAGGACATTCATTTGTGTGTCTGAAGAAGAGCCAGAAAGAAGGAAATCATTATGTTCAAGAAAATATATGGCCTATTTACTCATTTAATTCATGTACTAGTTTTGCCTTCCCTGGTGACTCAGACAGTAAAGAATCCACCTGCAATGCAGGAGACCCAGGTTCAATCCCTGGGTCGGGAAGATCCCCTGGAGAAGGGAATGGCAACCACACTAGTATTCTTGACTGCAGAATCCCAAGGACAGAGAAGCCTGGTGGACTACAGTCTATGGGGTCTGAAAGAGTTGGACATGACTGAGCAACTAACACTTTCAGTTTCCCTTTCAGTATTTAATCCTTTGGTTTCTCACAGTGATTCAGCTACTGAGTAGATGATGGGAAATAAAGCAGACAGGTTTCCTGCTTGTGTGGAGATGAAAACTATGGGAGAGATGACAACATAAGCTCCTCTGTTGGAAATGTGTTCCTTTAATGCTTTAGTTCATGTGTGATTGATATATATCTGAAAGGTATTAATCTAATGCAAAGTCTTATTGGCTCACATATATTCCCCTGCACACAACATGTTAAGGTTTTGAAGGGAAGTCTGAAGAAAAAAGCTTAAAATGCTATAGAATTTCCTTCAGTTCAGTGGCTCAGTCATGTCCGACTCTTTACAACCCCATGAACCGCAGCATGCCAGGCCTCCCTGTCCATCACCAACTCCCGGAGTCCACCCAAACCGATGTCCATTGAGTCGGTGATGCCATCCAACCATCTCATCCTCTGTCGTCCCCTTTTCCTCCTGCCCTCAATCTTTCCCAGCATCAGGGCCTTTTCAAATGAGTCAGCTCTTCACATCAGGTGGCCAAAGTATTGGAGTTTCAGTTTCAACATCAGTCTTACCAATGAACACCCAGGACTGATCTCCTTTAGGATTTAGAATTTCCTTTCATGAACACAAATAGTGTCTTATATAGTTATCAATTAGAATATAGATGAAGAAGCTCTAAGACAAATTCCTCTGTATTAAAAATAATTAAGGTGTATTTATCCTGAATTAAATTTTAATTTTTATAAAAGTGATGTATTTTGAGTACAAAAGCTATCAAGTATCTATATCAAAGGAGAAAAACTCAGGCCAAAAGGGTTAAGGCTATAAAGAATCAACTATGACGCTGGTTCTATACACCCACAGAGATTTAAATTTACTACTGTTTTTTGTTTGTGTATTTGGTTTGTTTTTAGTGCTCTGATTACAAATTTGCATGTTTTTTCTCATGATTTGCCAGGTGTGGTTTTATTTCAAATAAAATATTTTTCCTGAACACATATATGGTGATGGAACAGAAATGTAAGTAAGTGTAGCATAATAAATTGGGATAAAGGCTTTAAAGTAAATGTGAAATTCAGTAACAGAAAATAATGAGGACATAAGGAAATGTTTCTTTGAGGATATAAAATTTAAGATGAGGACTGAAATATAGCAATGAAGGTCATGTCATTGAATAAAGAAAGATTAGGGAATATGGGGATTGTTTATTGTATATATATTTATGTGTATATATATATATATAACTTATGTGTGTGTATATATATATATATATGTATATAATTAAAATCCTTCTACACTAATAAAATGATGAGAATGAACAAACCCAAAAGTATATATAAGATACAAAGTAAGGAAGACAGAGGGCAAAGGTATAGTATCGAGGAACCAGGGCACTGAAGTATGTGAGAAAAATAGAACTTGAAGCAATATTCATAAAGTAGGAAAAGAAAGAGGAATTAGTGAGGACATTCCAGCCAGAGGAAATATGTTGCAAGCAGATGTTTTGCAGTCAATTCTAACAAATAGCACTGAAAGATCAAAATCTTATAAAGACTAAGAAGTGGTCATTGTATTGTGTTGGCCAAAAACTTCATTCCGAATTTCCATAAGATGTTAAGGAAAAAAACAGAATGAACTTTTTGGCCAACTTTTATTCACAAACTCTAGCAGCACTGAGAGAAAAAGCTTGAGCAGGCTTGTAGGGTGGAAGAATATGGTACTGCCCTGAGGAATGAAGAAAGTGTGAAATCTGAACAGATTTGGTGATAAAAGGCTGGGTAGTAATCTTTTGTCTACTTCTCCCTATTGTGAAATCCGCTTTTATCTGCAATGTTAGGGGAGGCTCATTTTGGGGCCACAGCTCTAATCACAGTATCCTAATAGAAGAGCTTGGTTTCGTTAGTACCTGAAGGCAGCCAACACACAGGCCATAGTCCAGGTTCAGGGAACTGATGCAAATGACACCAAAGAAAGGATGTTGAAAAATGCATTTCACCAAGAGGAATAAAGCATTCAACCTTGGCCAAGAGAGCAGTCTAGTCAGGGTGGTCATGAGGAGCATAGCTGATGTGCTGGACAAATGATGCCCGCTATTTATTTTACAGGGCCTCTTCCTGTTCTCAATTCTGAAAGCTCCCCATGTTCCCCTAAGACTTCTTAAATTCTAGCTGTTTTATGCAAAATTATCTCTATTGCTTACAAGCAGAAACTCTAACCTTCTGAAACAACTGTTACAGGAAGTTTAAGGATAAGAGAGATGATGATGATATACTAAGAATGGTGAAACATTTTATTTTTGTTTTTAGCTATTAATGGAAACTGTGTTCTCACAGAACAGAGAATAGTGAAGAATTATACTCCCTGTGTCAAGTGAAAGTGGAGAGTGAAAAAGTTGGCTTAAAGCTCAACATTCAGAAAACGAAGACCATGGCATCCGGTCCCATCACTTCATGGGAAACAGTGGAAACAGTGTCAGACTTTATTTTTTGGAGCTCCAAAATCACTGCAGATGGTGATTGCAGCCATGAAATTAAAAGACACTTACTCCTTGGAAGAAAAGTTATGACCAACCTAGATAGCATATTCAAAAGCAGAGACATTGTACTTTAGTACTTTGCCCACTAAGGTCCATCTAGTTAAGACTATGGTTTTTCCAGTGGTCATGTATGTATGTGAGAGTTGGACTGTGAAGAAGGCTGAGTGCTGAAGAATTAATGCTTTTGAACTGTGGTGTTGGAGAAGACTCTTGAGAGTCCCTTGGACTGCAAGGAGATCCAACCAGTCCATTCTGAAGGAGATCAACCCTGGGATTTCTTTGAAAGGAATGATGCTAAAGCTGAAACTCCAGTACTTTGGCTACCTCATGCGAAGGGTTGACTCATTGGAAAAGACTCTGATGCTGGGAGGGATTGGGGTCAGGAGGAGAAGGGGACAACCGAGGATGAGATGGCTGGATGGTATCACGGACTCGATGGGTGTGAGTCTGAGTGAACTCCGGGAGTTGGTGACGGACAGGGAGGCCTGGCGTGCTGTGATTCATGGGGTCGTGAAGAGTCAGACACGACTGAGCGACTAGACTGAACTGAACCGACACTCCCTTTGATGATGCAGTAGAGTCTATGGAAAGCATTGGTAGAAGAATTAAGCCTTAAGTGGAGAAGGATTTGTAGCATGGATGTTTTAGACTAGAATATGAGATAACTATAGGCTTGGATGAGTAATACTTAGGTTTTCTGGTCTGGGCAAAAAGGAGGATCTGGTGGATATTCTCATCTTCTGTGTGAGGTAAGAGTTAGGGTTTGGCTTGAGGAATGATGGAGAAAAGTTTTAAACATACTGCAGAGAATTGACAAGGAAGATACTAAAGACAGTTACCGAGATTGCCTCAAGAATTTTGAGGACCTTCAAAAGTTACAAACAGACTTGGTTTTGGCCCCAGTACACATAATCCTGTGTCTTTCTATAACTTTATAGACATCTAACAGCACATGAATAAAGACAAGTTTTAAGATCTGGTATCTGGGTTTCTTTTGTATAATTTATAGATTTTCAATTCATTTAAAAGTATGTATGTAAAAAATGAATTTTGAAATATTTTCACCATGTTGATGAAATGTTATAGATAAATGTTATACCTATCTTTCCCTATAATTCTAAATATTAAATTACTTTTATCTATCAAAAAAAATCCAGATAGTAGTTCTAAAACAGATTATATTAACTGCTGTATCAGAGCTTCCTTTGGGATTTCAGACTGATTATTGCTATTTACTCGTTTTTTTTTTTCTTTTAGAGTAACATAGCTTCCCTCCCTTTTAAAATTAAGGAAAATAAACTGTAAAATTTCTCAAGTCCTATAGGGCTCTCTCACTTGATAAATGGTTAAGAATCCACCTGCAATGTAGGAGACCTGAGTTTAATCCCTGGATTGGGAAGATCCATCCCATGGAGAAGGGAACGGCTATCCACTCCAGTATTCTGGCCTGGAGAATTCCATGGACCAAGGAGCCTGGCAGGCTACAGTCCATGGGGTTGCAAAGAGTCAAACACAACTGAGCAACTTTCACACATATACAGATCTCTCACTTGATAAACTATTTTAACATAGATATTTATTTAGTCATTTTTTAAAGTTATTAAATCAGTGTTTATTCTGACAATGATTATTCCCTTAAACTAATAAATATATCTAGCAGGATTCATTATCTAAATTTATTCCATGCAAAATGTAAGCAAGTAGAGAGTTTATTGCATAATGAAATAAAGCCTGAGGGCTTGAGTTTAGTAGTTTATTTTACCATTGAATTAATATTCAACTTGAGGCATTTTTTCCAGCTTTTGGTAAATTTCCTAATCCATAAAATGGAGTGGTTAAGACTGATTTGCTTTAGAGTTTTTCTGAATAACTGCTAAGAAAATGTTATAGAACAGTTTTTAATTATAATGTTGACTGTCGTGTGGCAGGTGTTTAAAAGCTAAATTAACTAAAATCTTCAATAATACATAGCATAAACACATGGTATTTAGGAGAAAATATAACTGATATTTTTCTTTAGTGTTTAATGTCATTAATTTGTTGAGCAATTCAGAATTCATGACTGAAGATATTAGACCAAGTATTTGGTTTAATATTAAGTATATAATGTTTGAAGTAAGAAACATAAATTCCCTCTCTCCCATTACAAGAATCACTTCAGTTTAATTTGTTGTTCAGTTGCTAAGTTGTGTCCAACTCTTTGGGACCCCATGGACTACAGCATGCCAGGCTTCCCTGTCCTTCACTATCTTCCAGAGTTGGTTCAAATTCACATCCAGTGAGTCACTGATGCTATCCAACCATTTAAAAAAATTAATTGAAGGATAATTGCTTTATAGAACTTTGTGATTTTCTGTCATACATCAACAAGGTATACACATTACTTTGCCAACAAAGGTCCGTCTAGTCAAGGCTATGGTTTTTCCAGTAGTCATGTATGGATGTGAGAGTTGGACTATGAAGAAAGCTGAGCACCGAGGAATTAACAACAACTGTGGTGTTGGAAAAGACTCTTGAGAGTCCCATGGACTTCAAGGAGATCCAAACAGTCCATTCTAAAGGAAATCAGTCCTGGGTGTTCTTTGGAAGGAATGACGCTAAAGCTGAAACTCCAGTACTTTGGCCACTTCATGCGAAGAGTTGATTCACTGGAAAAATCTCTGATGCTGGGAGGGATTGGGGGCAGGAGGAGAAGGGGACGACAGAGGATGAGATGGATGGATGGCATCACCGACTCAATGGACATGAGTTTGAGTGAACTCCAGGAGTTGGTGATGGACAGGGAGGCCTGGGATGCTGCAATTCATGGGGTTGCAAAGAGTCAGACATGACTGAGCGACTGAACTGACCTGAACTGACCTGATACCCATGTTCTCTCCCTTCCGAACCTCCCTCTTCACCCCACCCTTCAGTCTATCACAGAGCCCCTGTTTTCAGTTCCCTGAGTCATACAGCAAATTATCATTAGCTATCTATTTTACATATGGTATTGTAAATTTCCATGTTACTTTCTCCATACATCTCCCCTTCTTCCTCCCCTTCCTCCATGTCCATAGGTCTGTTCTCTATGTCTCTTTCTCCATTGCTGCCCTGAAAATAAATTAATCAGTGCCATGATATTAGACTCCATATATATGTGTCAGTATATGATATTTATTTTTCTGTTTCTGACTTACTTCACTTTGTATAATAGGCTCTAGGTTCATCTACCTCATTAGAACAGATTCAAATGTGTTCCTTTTATGGTTATGTAGTATTCCACTGTACATATATACAGTGGAATACATCTATACCACAGTTTCTTTATCTATTCATCTGTTGATGGACGTATAGGTTGCTTTCATTTTCTAGCTATTGTAAATAAGGCTGCAATGAACAATGGGGTACATGTGCCTCTTAAAATTTTGGTTTCTTCACGGTATATTCCTAGGAGTGAGATTGCTAGGTCATATGGTGGTTTTATTCCTAGCTTTTTAAGGAATCTCCTTACTGTCTTCCATAGTGTCTGTATCAGTTTACATTCCCACCAGCAATGCAAGAGCCTTCCCTTTTCTCCACAACCTCCCCAGCATTTATTGTTTGTAGACTTTTTGATGGTAGCCATTCTGCCTGGTGTGAGTTGATATCTCATTGTAGTTTTGATTTGCATTTCCCTAATAATGTGATGCTGAGCATCTTTTCATGTGCTTGTTAGCCATTTTGGAGAAATGTCTCTTCAGGTTCCTTTCCCACTTTATTGTTGGGTTGTTTGCTTTTATGATATTGAGTTGTATGAGCTGCTTGTATATTTTGGAAATTAATTTCTTTTCAGTTGTTTCCTTGGCTATTATTTTCTCCCATTCTGAGGGTTGTCTATTCACCTTGTTTGTAGTTTCCTTTGCTGTGCAAAAGCTTTTAAATTTAATCAAGTTCCACTTGTTTATTTTGTTTTTATTTCCATTACTCTAGGAGGTGGGTCATAGAAGATCTTGCTTTGACTTATGTCATCGAGTGTCCTGTCTATATTTTCTGCCAAGAGTTTTATAGTTTCTGGTCTTACGTTTAGGTCTTTAATCTATTTTGAGTTTATATTTGTGTATGTTGTTAGGAAGTTTTCTAATTTCATTTTTTTACATGTAGCTGTCTAGGTTTCCCAGCACCAATTTTTGAAGAGGCTCTTTGCCCATTGTATATCCTTGCTTTCTTGTCAAAAGTAAGGTACCCATAGGTGCATGGGTTTATCTGTGGGTTCTCTATCTTGTTCCATTGGTCTATATCTCTGTTTTTGTTCTGGTATAATACTGTCTTGATGACTGTATCTCTGTACTATAGTCTGATGTCAGGAAGGTTGATTCCTCCAGCTCCATTCAAGACTGCTTTGGCTATTTGGGGCCTTTTGTCTTGCGCTATAAATTGTGAAATTTTTTTGTTCTACTTCTGTGAAAATGCCATTGGTAATTTGATAGGGATCACATTAAATCTGTAGATTGCATTTGGTAGTATAGTCATTTACACAATATTGATTCTTCCTATCCAGGAACAGGGACTATCTCTTCAATTGTTCATGTCATCTTTGATTTCTTTCATCAGTGTCTTATAATTCTCTATATACAGGTCTTCTTTCTCCTTAGATAGGTTTATTCCAAGATATTTTATTTACTTATTTATTTTTGGTGCAATTGTCAATGGGATTGATTCCTTAATTTCTCTTTCTGATTTTTCATTGTTAGTATATAGGAATGCAAGTAATTTCTGTGTATTGACCTTGTATCCCAAGACTTTGCTGAATCCACTGATTAGCTATAATAATTTTCTGGTAGTTTCTTTTGAGTTTTTATGTATAGTATCATGTCTGCTGCAAACAGTGAGAGTTTTACTTCTTTTTGATCTAGATTCCTTTCATTTCTTTTCATTCTCTAATTGCCATAGTTAGGACTTCCAAAAGTACTTTGAACAATAGCGGTGAGAATGGACACCCTTGTCTTGTTCCTGATCTTAGAGGAAATGCTTTTAATGTTTCACCACTGAGAATAACGTCTGCTATGGGCTTTTCATATATGGCCTTTCCTATGTTGAGGTAGGTTTCTTCTGTGCCCATTATTTGAAGCATTTTTACCATAAATTCATGCTGAATTTTGTCAAAAGCTTTCTCTGCATCTATTGAGATGATCATATAGTTTTTATCTTTCAATTTGTTAATATGTTGTATCACATTGATTGATTTGTGTATATTGAAGAATCCTTGCATCCCCTTGATCAATCCCAACTTGATCATGGTGTATGAGCTTTGTAATGTGTTGTTGAGTTCTGTTTGCTAGAATTTTGTTGAGGATTTTTGCATCTATGTTCTTTGGTGATATTGGCCTATAATTGTCTGTTTTCATGTTGTCTTTGCCTGGTTTTGCTATCAGGGTGATGGTGGCCTCATAGAGTGAGTTTGGAAATGTTTCTTCTTCTGTAATTTTTTGGAAGAGTTTCAGAAAAATAGGCATTAGTTCTTCTCTAAATGTTTGTTAGAATTCCCCTGTGAAGCCATCTGGCCCTGGGCTTTTGTTTTTGGGGAAATTTTTGATCACTTTGATTTCACTGTTTGTAATTGGGTTGTTCATAATTTCTGTTTCTTCCTGTTTCAGTCTTGGGAGGTTGAACTTTTCTAAGAATCTGTCAATTTCCTCTAGGCTGTCCATTTTATTAGCATATAGTTGCTCATAATATTCTCTCATGATCCTTTGTATTTTTGTGTTGTCTCTCCTTTTCCATTTCTAATTTTGTTGATTTGATTTTGCTCCATTTTTCTTGATGAGTCTGCCTAGTGGTTTGTCAATTTTGTCTATCTTCTCAAAGAATCAGCTTTTAGTTTTATTAATCTTTGCTATTGTTTCCTTCATTTTGTTTTTTCATTTATTTCTGCTCTGATTTTTATGATTTCTTTCCTTCTTCTGACTTTGGTTTTTTTTTTTGTTGTTGTTGTTGTTGTTCTTTTTCCAGCTCCTTTAGATGTAGAGTTAGGTTGTTTATTCAATGCTTTTCTTTTTTCTTGAGGTATGATCACTATAAACTTCCCTCTTAGAACTGCTTTTGCTGAATCTCTTAGGTTTTGGGTCATCGTACTTTTATTGTCATTTGTTTCTAGGAATATTTTGATTACCTTTCTTATTTCTTCAGTAACCTTTTTGTTATTTAGCAATGTATTTTTTAATCTTCATGAGTTTGTGGGTTTTTTTTTTCAGTTTTTTTTTAATGTAGTTGATAACTAGTCTCATATTATTGTGGTCAGATAAGATACTTGATACAATTTCAGTTTTCTTACATTTACTGAGGCTTGTTCTGTAGCCTGAGATGTGGTCTGTCCTGGAGAATGTTCCATGCGCACTTGAGAAGAAAATGTATTCTTCTGCATTTGGATGGAAAGTCCTGAAGATATCAATTAGGTCCACTTGGTTTACTGTTTCATTTAAGATTTGTGTATCCTTATTGATTCTGTTTTGATGGTGTATCCATTGGTGTAAGAGGGGTATTAAAGTCGTCGACTATTATTGTGTTGCTATCCATTTACTCTCTTATGTCTGTTAGTGTATCCCTTATGTATTGAGGTGCTCCTATGTTGGGTGCATAAATATTATACATTTGTTATAAATTCTGCTTGGATTGATCCCGTGATTATTATGTAGTGTCCTTCTTTGTCTCTTATAATATTCTTTATTTTAAAGTCTATTTTGTCTGAAATAAGGATAGCCAATCTGGCTTTCTTTTGGTTTCCATTTGCATGGAATATCTTTTTCCATCCCTTTACTTTCAGTCTTTATGTGTCTCTAGGTCTGAAATGGGTCTCCTGTCGGCAGCATATATATTGGTCTTGTTTTTGTATCCATTCAGTCATTCTGTATCTTTTGGTTGGTGCAATTAGTCCATTTACATTTAAGGTAATTACTGACACATATCTCCCTATTGGCATTTTCTTGATTGTTTTGGGTTTGTTTTTATAGGTCTTTCCTTTCTCTTGTGTTTACTGGCTATGTAAATCCTTTAGTATTTGTTGCAAGGCTGGTTTGGTGGTGCTGAATTCTCTTATCTTCTGCTTGTCTGTAAGGCTTTTGATTTCTCCATCAATTTTGAGTGAGATCTTTGCTATATATAGTAATCTTGGTTGTAGATTTTTCTGTTTCAGTACTTTAAATATATCCTGCAATTCCCTTCTGGCCTGCAGAATTTCTACCAAAAGATCCACTTTAATCATATGGGTTTTCCATTGTATGTTACCTGTTGCTTTTCCTTTGCTGCTTTTAATATTCTTTCTTTGTACTTAATCTCTATTGGCTTGATTAATATGATCTCAATGTGTTCCTCCTTGGGTTTATCCTGTAAGGGACTCTCTGTGCTTCTTGGACTTGATTGACTATTTCCTTTCCCATGTTGGGGAAGTTTTCAACTATACTTTCTCAGAATTTTTTGAAAGTGCCTTTCTTTTCTAATTCTTCCTCTGGTTCCCCTATAACTCGAATGCTGGTGTGTTTTATATTGCCCCAGAGGTCTCTGAGACTATTCTCAGATCTTTTCATTCCTTTCCCTTTATTCTGCTCTTCAGCAATTTTTTTCTACCATTCTATCCTCCAGCTCACATATCTCTTCCTCTGTCTCAGTTATTCTGCCATTGGTTCCTTCTAGAGTATTTTTAATTTCAGTAATTGTGTTATTCATATCTGTTTGCTTATTCTTTATTTCTTCTATGTCCTTAGTGATTGTATTAACTGTGTTAAATGTTCCTTGCATTTTCTCCATTTTGTTTTCAAGTCTTTGAAACATATTTACTATCATTATCTGAATTCTCTTTCAGGGAGATTGCTTAGTTCCTCTTCATTTATTTGGTCCTGTGAGTTTTTGCCTTGCTCTTTCATTTGTGCTGTTTCTCTGTCTTTTCATTGCTTTTTTTTTTTTTTTCTATTTCATAACTTGCTCCACTTGAATTCTCCTTTTCTCAGATGTTAGGGTTGTATTATTTTTTCCTTTTGGTTTTCACCTTTAGAGGGAAATGTTGGTTGGGTGGTCTGTGTTGCTTTCTTGTTAGGGGTGACTTGTGTTCTAGTGGGAGGAGATCAAGCAGGTAATTACAGAAATAATGGGACGTATACACACACTTCTTCACATACAGTTATAACAAAAGTGTTCTAAAGAAAAGAGTACAGGAGATTGACCTGGTGACCAAGGAAAACAAAAAGTGATATCAGCCAATTAAAAGCAGAGCTAGCTAATGCTCAATATGGAAAATTAAGCATGTGCAGAAAGCTAACTGGGGAATATAGCAAACTGAGCTCAACAATTTAACTCACTTGAAAAAAAGAGTGGAGGAAAAGGGGAGAAGAAAAAGAGAGAAAAAAGAGGAGAAGGGAAGAAAGAGAGAAAAGGAGGGCATGGAAAAGAGGATAAAAAGAGAGAGAGGAAAGAAAAAAATAGAAAAGCAAAGATAAATAGACATATGTGAAAAAGATATATATAGCTACAGCCATTAAAAAACTATAGGAAAAAAGTTGACTATATTAAAAAAAAAACTCATTAAAAAAAAGGGTGAAAAAGAGAAAAAAATCTTAAAAGGAATTTTTGTTGTTGTTGACAAGAAACACAAAGAGAAAAACTACACAGCACCACAAAAGGCTGATATGAATGTGGAAATATGTAGGGGGACTAGACAGTGTGATTTATAAGGGAAAAAAAAAAGGGCCTCAAGGTCATAGTTCTTGGCTGTAGAACCTGTCCCTCTGGATGGGGTTGGGTTAGCATCCTGTGATGTTTTTTTTGGTTGCGGGAGCTTGTGTCTGTATTCTGGCTGATGGGGCTGGATCGTGTCTTTCCTAAGGGCCGTGCAGTGTACAGTAATAGGTTTTGGGGTGTCTGTGGTTTCAGCATGTCTTTGGGGAGTCCTTCTGGCTTTGGCAGTGTTAGATGTGTCAATTTCCGCAGCTGCTTAAAAGTGGCTCTCTCAGCATATCTTCACTGCCTCCAGTACCCTACTTGTCCCTGGGATCATTGCCGGTGCTCAGACTCCCCTGTCCTGCCCTGCACTGCTGGCTGAAGCTTGCTAGGCTGATGCTTGTGTGTGTCTTGCCTTGTGGCCTTTGCATTGCGGAGACTTGTGTGGTCTTCCCTCGGTCCCCTAAGTACACCCTGTGTGTACTTGTCTCAGTTCCCAAGGCCTGCCCTCTGTGTTGCAGGGTTTGTGTGCACTTGTTTCGTCTCACTGCCTGGCCTCTTTGTCACAGGGCTTATGTGTTCTTCTTTCGGCCGTGCTGCAAGAGTTGACTGTGTTGCTCAAGTTTGTATGCCTCCCCACTCTGGGCATTCCAGTCCCATTCTTTGTGCCATGAGGGTTGTGTGTGCTCCTGGGGTTTGTATGCCATGCCACACTAGGTTACCTGGGCCTGCCCTCTGTGCTGCAAGGGTTGTGTGTGCTGGTTGGGTTAGTGTACTTCCTTAGTCCCAGTTCCCTGAGACTGCCGTCTGGTTGGGGTCACAGTTTGTGAGCTGTTAACAGGCTTAGAAGTGCAGATTTCTCTGTTTCCTGCCCTCTAAGTCCCTGCTTGGCCTGGTTTTTCAAGACTCTGCAGCTTCCCTTTATGCCCACCTGCGAAGTAGTTTCCCTGTGCATGGGAACTCCTCCTGTTTCAGGACTCCCTCCCTCCTGGCACAAGCTCCTGCCCAGAAATTCTCCATCATTTCCCTTTTTATGTCTCGATCCTCTCTCCTACCTCATTTCAGGGAGCTTAGCCTTTCCCCCTGGAGTCCTGGGGTCTTCTGCTGTCGCCTAGAGGTTGCTTTGTAGGAGTTGTTCCATATCTTGATGAGTTTCCGATGTATTTGTGGGGAGGCTAGTGATCTCCCCATCTTACTCCTGCACCATTTTCTTCTGCCTCCTATACAACCGTTTTATCCTCTGCCACCATCTTCTGCTTTTGCTGTCAATCCTTCTGAGCATCAAGGCCTTTCTAGTGAGTTGGCTCTTTGCATCAAGTGGCCAAAGTATTGGAGCCTCAGCATCATTCCTTCCAATGAATATTCAGGATTGATTTCCTGTAGGATCTAAGGGTTTGATCTCCTTTCAGTCCAAGGGACTCTCAGGAGTCTTCTCCAGCATCACAATTCAAAGGCATCAATTCTTTGGTGCTCAGCCTTTTTTTATGGTCCAACTCTCACATCTGTACATGACTACTGGAAAAACCATAGCTTTGACCATATAGACCTTTGTTGGCAAAGGCTTTTTAATATGTTGCCTAGATTTGTCTTAGCTTTCCTTCCATGGAGCAAGTATCTTTTACTTTCACAGCTGCAGTCATCATCCGTAGTGATTTTGGACCCCAAGAAAATAAGATTTTATTTTTTATTTTGGAGTTATTCTACTACCTACTATTTATTTATTTGGTTTGTTTATTTATTTATTTTTTAAATTTTATTTTTACTTTATTTTACCTTACAATACTGTATTGGTTTTGCCATACATTGACATGATTCGACCACGGGTGTATACAAGCTCCCAATCCTGAACCCCCCTCCCACCTTCCACCCCATATCATCTCTCTGGATCATCCACAAGCACCAGCCCCAAGCATCCTGTATCCTGTATTGAACATAGACTGGCACTTCGTTTCTTACATTATAGTATACATGTTTCAATGCCATTCTCCCATATCATCCCACCCTCTCCCTCTCCCTCAGAGTCCAAAAGTCCGTTCTATACATCTGTGTCTCTTTTGCTGTCTCACATACAGGGTCATCATTACCATCTTTCTAAATTCTGTATATATGTGTCAGTATACTGTATTGGTGTTTTTCTTTCTGGCTTACTTCACTCTGTATAATCGGCTCGAGTTTCATCCATCTTATTAGAACTGATTCAAATGTATTCTTTTTAATGGCTGAGTATAATTAATATTTTTCTTAATATTAGAGCTTGTACAAGTTTAGTATCAGAGTAAAAGATCCATGTTAAAATAGATTTATTTAGATTATATTTACAGAGATGAAATATTCAACCTTTTTACACATTATACACACACTGATGAATGTGTGCTCTCATGTAACCATGACAATAGTCACCACACAAGATAATTTCCCCCAAAAGTTCCCTAAGACTCCTTTGTAATAAATCCTGTCTTAACTTCTTGACCTTCAGCTACTGGAAACCACTGATTTGTTCTCTTTTCCTAATATATTGCCTTTTCCAGAATTACATATGAATGAATTATATGAATTTCTGAACCTTATCATTATCCTTTTATTTGAAGACCTTTTAACATTTCTTATAAGGCAGGGCTACTGGTGAGAAATATCTAGAGCTTTTGTTTGTCTGATAAATTTTGTATTTCTTCATTTTTGAAGGTTACTACTACTACAGGTTCTAGGTTGGTGAGATTTTTTTCATTTAACAGCAATTATTTCATTCCACTTTATTCCTGCTTGCATGGTTTCTGATGAGAAGTCTAATGTAATTTCTGATTTTGTTTCCCTGTGTTTTCCTCACTAACATGCTCCTCCTCACTCCACCCCTCTGGCTTCTTTCAGGTTTGTCTTTGTCTTTAATTTTCTGTGATTTAAATATAATACTCCTCCTGTATTATTATTATTATTTTTTTTTTTTGGTGTTTATCCTGCTAGGTGTTCCCTGAGTTTTTTTAGGTCTATGGTTTGGTTATTGTTGGGCTTCCCTGGTGGTGCAGAGGTTAAAGCATCTGCCTGCAATGTGGGAGACCTGGGTTCGATCCCTGGGTCGGGAAGATCCCCTGGAGAAGGAAATGGCAACCAACTCCAGTATTCTTGCCTGGAGAATCCCATGAACGGAGGAGCTTGGTGGGCTATAGTCCACGGGGTCGCAAAGAGTCGGACATGACTGAGCGACTTCACTTTCTTTCACTTTGGTTATTTTTATTATCATTGTTATTATTTTTAATTCTTGGCTATTATTGCTTCAAAAATTTCTTCTGCTCCTTTCCTTTTTTTTCCTTTTGATATTTGTGCTACGCATATGTTATGCCTTCTGTAATTGCCTTCCAGTTTTTGATATCCTTTTCCGTTTTTTCATTCCTTCTTCCCTTTGCATTTCAGTTTTGAGTTTTATAGATGCGTTTTTAAGCTCTGATTCTTTTCTCAGCCATTTCCAATCTATTGATGAGCCAAATCAAGGCATTCTTCATTTATTTTACAGTGTTTTGATTTCTAATATTTCCTTTTGATTCCTTCTTAGAGTTCCCATCTTTCACTTATATTAACTATCTCTTCTTGCATATCATCTTATTTTTTCTTTAGATTCTTTAACATTTTAATCATAGTAATGTAAAATTCCCTGTCTGGTAATTCCAAAATCTACATCTTTTGTGAATCTGTTTCTGATGCTTCCTTTGTCTCAAAAAAATGGTGTTTTTTTCCTTCTTTCTCACATGCTTTTTAATTTACTTTTTGTTGAAAAAGAACATGATGTTTTGGGTAACAGGAACCGAGGAATTATTTCTTTGATATATCGACTTTTCTTTACCCCTCCTGCCACAACTTTGCACCATATCTTAGTGTTCACTCTTAAATCCAATGCCCCTTTACTCATTTGCTCATACTTCAACCATTATTGACTAAAAATGTAACTCTGATTTTACACTGTCATTAAAACCACTAAATGTGAACTTCTGCTTATTGTTGATATGTAGAAAGTTATCATGCCCATTGTGTACAAGAGAAGCTGAGTAAAAGGTAGAAATGAAAAATCATACTTTTAAAAAACATGTTATATTTGGAAACATAAAATAACAAAACTCCAGTATTAATAAGACTTCTCAGAAGAAAAGAGATCTGCAACCACTTTCATCCTGGCAGAATGGGAAATTAGGAATTAAACACCATAGATGGAGTTGCTGCTGCTGCTAAGTTGCTTCAGTCGTGTCTGACTCTGTGACCCCATAGACGGCAGCCCACCAGGCTCCCCCATCCCTGGGATTCTCCAGGCAAGAACACTGGAGTGGGTTGCCATTTCCTTCTCCAATGTATCAAAGTGAAAAGTGAAAGTGAAATCGCTCAGTTGTGTCCGACTCATAGCAACCCCATGGACTGCAGCCTACAAGGCTCCTCTGTCCATGGGATTTTCCAAGCAAGAGTACTGGAGTGGGGTGCCATCACTTTCTCCGAGATGGAGTTCAGCAGAAACTAGCAGTAACTTTAACAAATTTTTATGGATGCACATGGCCTTGCATGATGCATTAGAACACCATAGATCTCCACCCTGAGTCAGTCTGTAGTCCTTGCTATCACCCCTTTCCCACAAGAGTGGAGACGGATGGTAAAGCCAGAAGCAGGAGAAATGAAAGAGCTCCCTTTGACGTACTCTGGGCCTTGAGCTCATGTGCTGCAGTGGTCCTCCATAATCTGCAAGTAGGGTTGTTGTACAGCATGTCCCCTACTTACTGATGAGTTCTGAAAGCATGTTCATAAGTGCAATTTGTAAGTCCAATAAAGTTAGCCTTGGTACCCAACTAACACAGTTGACTATATACTGCTGCTTTTACCCTTACTTCCAGACATCCTGGACTTGAAATAAAGATACTGCACTACTGTACTCCATACAGTGCTTTACTGTCCAGTAAATCACACAAAAGCATAACTACTTGTGGAGGAGACACACACGTGACAATGTACACCCAGACACATGAACTAACTTACGTGACTGAGCGTGCAAAAGCACATTCACAGCTTTGAAAGTTTGTAACTTGAAGGATCATATATAGTGGACTTAGTGTACAGGAAATGGGGAACACAGAGAAATCCCCAACAACCGAAGGCCTGTAGTCACACTACAAAGAAAAATAAAAGATATCCCACAGATTGGAAAGCTACAGTTAGACTGAGAAACAAGGAATTTTTGAAGTGTTACTAATATTAGAATTCCAGATTCCTTAAGGAAAAATCCTGACCCCATCTTCAAAGTATTGGGTTGGCCAAAAAATTTGTTTGGGTTTTTCCATAAGGTATTATGGAACCCAGTATCTGAAACATTTAGTACCTTTTGGCATGCTGCGATTCATGGGGTCACAAAGAGTCAGACACCACTGAGCAACTGAACTGAACTGAATTTTACAAAAGTTGTAGCAAAGCCAGGATCCACTTCCAATACTAGATTGACTCAGCTCCCAGATGAGCAGCCTGAGGTAAGAAAGAATATGTCTTTCTGTGTGGGTAAATATTATTATTATTGATCTATACCAGGGATCAACAAATTAGGGTTTCTGGACAGTTTTAGTATCACCTATTGGCTAAGAAATGTTTTACATAATTTTATAATAAAAATGTTTTATGAGATACAAAGAATAAAATTCAGATCTCACTGTCTGTAAGGATTTATTCATGTTTAGTCACTGATTCATTTGCATATTATCTCTGACTGCTTTTGTACTATAATAGCAAGTTCACCAGTAATGTAGATCACATGACCTGTAAAGCTCCAACTATTTTACTATTTGATGCTTCACAGAAAAAGTTTCCCAACCACTGGTATTTACTGTTTTTAAATATTATGTCTGGTATAAAATTTTAAAATATTACAGGATATGCTGGGAATCAAGAAAGTATGACATTTGATAAAGATGGGAAATGATAAATAAAAGTGTATCAGGAGACCAAGGTCCAGAAAATGCTATTTCTTTCTTTCTCCCTCTCTGAGACAAAGACCTGAAAATAACTCTGCTGTAGTTGTAAAAGTGGAGAGCCATTAGCACATAGGAAATTTCATTAGAGAGATATGGAAATGGCAAAAAAAAAGGGAAATGCTACACATGAAAAGTAAAGTATCAGAAATGAAGAATTCATTAGATTCACTAAAAGCAGTCTCAAAAGAATCAATGAATTTGATGAAAGGTCAGTAGGAAGGATCCAAATTGAATCACAAATAGGAAAAAACAAAGAAACGAAATGAGAGCCCGTTTGGCATCTGTATGTCTGTATGATAACATCAAATAGTCTTTTTTTTTTCCTGTTGTCTAAAGAAACCGATTTTATTTTTTATTAATTTTTATTGGAGTATATGACCAACCTAGACAGCATATTAAAAAGCAGAGACATTACTTTGCTGACAAAGGTCCATCTGGTCAAATCTATGGTTTTTCTAGTAGTCATGTATGGATGTGAGAGTTGGACCATAAAGAAAGCTGAGCACCAAAAAATTATGCTTTCGAACTGTGGTGTTGGAGAAGACTCTGGAGAGTCCCTTGGACTGTAAGGAGATCAAACTAGTCTATCTTAAAGGAAATCAGTCCTGAATATTCATTGGAAAGACTGATGCTGAAGCTAAAACTCCAATACTTTGGCCACCTGTTGGGAAGAACTGACTCCTTGGAAAATACTCTGATGTTGGGAAAGATTGAAGGCAGGAGGAGAAGGGGATAACAAAGGATGAGATGGTTGGATGGCACTGATGATCGTGAGTTTGAGCAAGCTCTGGGAGTTGGTGATGGACAGGGAAGCCTGGCGTGCTGCAGTCCATGGTGTCGCAAAGAGTCGGACATGACTGAGTGACTGAACTGAACTTATAGTCGATTTACAATGTTGCGTTAGTTTCTGCTGTACAGTACAATGAATCAGCTATATGTATACATGTATCTTCTCTTTTTTGAAATTTCCTTCCCATTTAGATCATCACAGAGCATTAAGTAGAGTTCAGTGTCCTATGTTGTTGTTTATCTTTAATTATCTATTTTATACATAGTAGTCTATACTTGTCAATCTCAATCTTCCACTTCATCCAATCCCCTCTCTCTCCCCCTTGGTATCTATACCTTTGATCTTACGTCTGTGTCTCCATTTCTACTTTGCAAATAGTATCATCCATATCATTCTTCTAGATTCCACATACATGCCTTAATATATGATATTTGATTTTCTCTCTCTGACCTGTGTTAATAAGAATAATTGGAGTCCCCAAAGGAGAGGAGACAGTGAGTGAGGTAAGAAAAGAATATCTGAAGTGACACTGGCTGAGAATTTTTGAAAACTGATAAACCTTTCAATTTATTCATCGAAAAAAACTCAAAGAATCTGAAACAGGATAAAGGAAGGAAAAAAAATCTGAACACATCATGTTTAAACAGCTGAAGCAAAACATAAAACATTAAAAGTAGCCAGAAGAAAGCAGGCACACATATAACCTAGAACAGTGATAATAGTAAGTGGGTAGCTTCTCAGCACAGAAGGAGGGGGCCAGAGGACAAGGGAGAAGAGATTGAATGTGTTAAATGGAGGGAAAGCCCTGTCCCTCAAAAAGTCCGCATCCAACTAGGGGAAGCCACCAGCAGCAGCAGAACAGCCACTTCTCTCTGCTTTTGCTTCCGCCAGTGCCTCTTTGTGCATTGTGTGTTAGTCACTCAGTTGTGTCCGACTCTTTGTGACCCTGTGGACCATAGCCCACCTTTCTCCTCTGTCCATTCACAGCAAAATGGTTGCTGGCAAGAGAGCTTTGAAAGTATGGTTTGGGGATAGCAGCCTCCCTAAAATAAAACAGATCACAGAGGAGAAGAAATGAATCATGAGAGAGCACAGGCAAATAGCCGGGGCTGTTCACAGTCTGGGTGGGAGGAATTAAGAATGATCCATGTAGTTACTTTCTTAATGGGTTTTGCTCAATGTTTAGTGGCTGGCAGCCAAATGACACTTTGTTTTATTGTGCTGTCACCCTTGCTGTTGTCTGTTTAAGACTTTCTGTTTTTGGAGGAAGTGCCTTGCTGCAGTTTCTGTAGTTACATATCTGGATATCTGTGGAGTATGTCTTACCTCACCTCCAGTCTGGGTTCAGCAGGCTTGCAGGCAATCAGAGAGGTCATGGGTATTGAAGTCCACTTACTGGTTTCTCATGGTTGTCTGCCAGCTGAGTGAGATCATCACAAATATCTCAGGAATGTAAGAAAGTCTTTTATTTTAGCTAATACTGTGCTAAATCCAAGTTCATAAGCATTGTAGATAATTATCATACTTTAATCATAGATAGGACATTAGGACATGAATGTTGTTAAGGCTACTGAAATAAATCACTCTGTTTTTGAAAGGAGCAGATCCAACCCTTTAGATATTAACCATATTTGTTGCAAGCTCTAGATATATTTATACCTTTTATTTTCCTAATTAAAATGAACTATTTGCTATGTCAAAAGTTGACAGCAAAGATTTAAGAGTAGAAATCACTGGTCTGGACTATTAATGTGAACACCAGGAGGAGGATAAGAGGGAAAAGTCGACAAGTGAAATCAAATCAAAGAAAGTTATATGGAATAGTTCTAACTCATTTACAGGCTGCCTCACATTCTGTGAACCTGTGTAATTTTTTTTTTTTTTTTTTCTGAAGACAAGTGGCCATCTAAGTTTGGGATTTAAAGGTTGAAAAACTGACTCGGTGGTTTCAAATTGAATTTAAAGTGATACCTATGTAACAGCAAGTTGAGCAGGTGTTATATCTGACAGATGTGACAGGTACCTGCCAGATGTAAGAATATTTTACCTCTGTGATCAACAGAGCCTTACATAATTCTTGTTTTGAAGGCTGTTCTTACTCGAACCACTTATTTTGAAGTTACATAAATTAATTTGCACTAGTGTGTGTCTGCTTAGTTGCTCAATCGTGTCTGACTCTTTGTGACCTTTTGGACTGTATCCCTCCAGGCTCCACTGTCCATGGGATTTAGTCCTAAAGACTTTTACATAAGTTTAATAAGGTAAAATTACACAATTAAGTAACCAGTTAGTGACATAAGATGATAATAATGATTACTTTTAAAAATCAATAGAGTGAGGCTTATAAAGGTTATTTAGCCTTACTTGAACCCATAATCTATAGGTAGATGAATATCAGACTTAAATATAGATTATTTAAAATATGAAGGAAAATGTCAGAATTAGATACTAAAGATGAATTTCATTTAAAAACAAGATTTCCACATTTACTATTTAGATGAGGCATATCTTGAAATAAAAGGAGAATTTAACAGAACACAAGAAAAGAAGATGGAAACATTGATTCAGCTTTTCATCTGTCCCTTTCCAGGTCTGATGTTAGGAGATGCTTTTGACTGTAAAACTGGTGATAATAAAACTGTCCTACTTATCCAAGAGGGTTGTTTTGATGCCGGAGTCCAACTCCAGCAGCCAGGGATTCAACCTGAAGAGCTGAACGGTGTCGGCGAATGAGACAGCCTTTCATTTTTCTATGGACTGCCTGTTTATTCCAAGTTTAAGATTTCCTTTTATACTTTTACAAAAACATTAGGCCAGAGGTTTGACATTTTCATTTCCCCCTCTCCCAGATTTATTATCTCCATAAATCATTATTGCTCTTCAAACGGAGTTCCTGCTTCAGTGATTCTCTCAGAATCAAATTTATCATCTATTATCTATCTCTTCTAATGTGTCCTGTAGTTAACTTGTGATTACATTGTAATTCATGCTACATTCCTCAGTTTAATACTTATCTTCCTAAATCCTGTCTGCCCCTAACATCCTGAGCTCACTGTCTCTTAAAAAGGCTTCTAGCTATAGTGTCTCTAAAAATTCCTAACTTCTATAAGCTATAGTAAAATATGCTAACTTTACAATATTCCTTAAATCTTTAACTTCTAACTGTTTTAATTTCTGCTTTATTGACTATGTCAAAGCCTTTTACTGTGTGGATCACAATAAACTGTGGAAAGTTCTGAAAGAGATGGGAATACCAGACCATCTGACCTGCCTCTTGAGAAACCTGTATGCAGGTCAGGAAGCAACAGTTAGAACTGGACATGGAACAACAGATTGGTTCCAAATAGGGAAAGGAGTACATCAAGGCTGGATATTGTTACCCTGCTTATTTAACTTATATGCAGAGTACCTCATGAGAAACGCTGGGTTGGCAGAAGCACAAGCTGGAATCAAGATTGCTGGGAGAAATATCAATAACCTCAGATATGCAGATGATACCACCCTTATGGCTGAAAGTGAAGAGGAACTAAAAAGCCTCTTGATGAAAGTGAAAGAGGAGAATGAAAAACTTGGCTTAAAGCTCAACATTCAGAAAACGAAGATCATGGCATCCAGTCCCATCACTTCATGGGAAATAGATGGGGAAACAGTGGAAACAGTGTCAGACTTTATTTTGGGGGGCTCCAAAATCACTGCAGATGGTGATTGCAGCCATGAAATTAAAAGATGTTTACTCCTTGGAAGAAAAGTTATGATCAACCTAGATAGCATATTAAAAGCAGAGACTACTTTGCTGACTAAGGTCCGTCCAGTCAAGGCTATGGTTTTTCCTGTGGTCATGTATGGATGTGAGAGTTGGACTGTGAAGAAGGCTGAGCACTGAAGAATTGATGCTTTTGAACTGTGGTGTTGGAGAAGACTCTTGAGAGTCCCTTGGACTGCAAGGAGATCAACCCTGGGATTTCTTTGGAAGGAATGATGCTAAAGCTGAAGCTCTAGTACTTTGGCCACCTCGTGCGAAGAGTTGACTCATTGGAAAAGACTTTGATGCTGGGTGGGATTGGGGGCAGGAGAAGAAGGGGATGACAGAGGATGAGATGGCTGGATGGCATCACTGACTCAATGGACATGAGTTTGGGTGAACTCCGGGTGATGGTGATGGACAGGGAGGCCTGGCGTGCTGCGATTCATGAGGTTGCAAAGAGTTGGACACGACTGAGTGACTGAAGCCCTAAATTCAGTAAACTCCTTTGCCATAAACATTCTCCTCACAAATAGGCTTCAGATATCAATCTCTCCCATGGCCTCAAGCTGTGGCCTGTATACTCATCCTAGAACACTCTTTTGTAAAAGTCCTTGAACAAATGTCAGTGGTTAACTTTATGAATTATTTTCTGAGCAATGCTGCAGAAGGCTTTGTGCCTTCTCATGCTCCTCTCAAGAACAATAAGCACCTTAATATTCCTTTTCAGTCAGCTCAGCCGAGGAGAGGAAAAGACAAGTCAGAATTACAAGGCCTAACTCCTTCATCCCAGGATCTGTGCCTGCTGAATGAGGAGAGGGGGCTGGGGACTGTGCCTCCATTTTGTCAGTAATGCCTAATGCGGCTCCTGACATTTTGAAGACCAGATTTTTTTAAAGAGGGATTTAGGTGGAAAAATACAAAGAGCACTGTAATTAATTGAAAAATAATTAATTTTTTTAATTTTAGGTATTAACACAAATATATTTTTAAGAAAAAATTATTGTAAGGGACAGACAAAAGTTTGAATTTAGAAAAGGTGAACTTTTTGTTCAACCCCCCAATAATTAGAAATAATTCAATTGAATAAAATATTTCTGTATGTTTGGGTATGTCATTGAGATAGATGCTATATATTTCTGGTTACACAATAGGCCACCTATATGAGATTCACTTAATGATCATCAATTTAATTAAGTCCTGTGCTGTGCTAAGTCGCTTCAGTCTTGTCTGACTCTATGACTCTATGAGAGTTCACCCTGCCAGGCTCTTCTGTCCATAAGGATTCTGTAGGCAAGAATACTGGAGTGGGTTGCCATGCCCTCTTCCAGAGGATCTTCCCGACCCAAGGATCAAACCCTCATCTCTTATATCTCTAGCAATGGTAGGTGAGTTCTTTACCACTAGTGCCACCTGGGAAGCTCTAATTAAGTCATAATATATGTTTAAATATATCAGTCACACAAAATACTAAGTCAAAATTGTATACTTATTATTGATTATTTCACATAATCTTTGAAATTAATTAGATTATTGTGATTTACATATCTAAATATTAGTGCTGAGCATTTTAAAAAATTAAATCATATGTTATCTAGCCAAATTCAGTGGTTTGCTTACTTACTAGGGATTATAGCCTGATTTTCTTTTATCGAAGTTACTAATATTTTCATGTGGGAAAAATAAAAAGATCTTAGTTAATCTCTTCATTTTCATAAATGGTAAGTTAAACACTTTGAGCTGATTACTTAATATTCTTAAAAATATATACATCAGGTAGTCATTATTTAACAAAAAATAGTAAAGCATGAATCGTGTATGTGATAAGGAGGTGTATGTATTGAATTTAAACAAAATATAGTACTTTAGTGTCATATCTCTGTGGAGTTGTTATTCAGAAGGTATGTTTCTGTATGATCTCTTTAGTGTTTCTTAAAATATCAAAGTGTCTCATAATGACCCCTGAGTGCTCCCTTCTGCCTCACTTTGGACCCTAGTCATGCAGTTTTTCCTGTGAGCTCTCCAGCATCAAACACTAAAGAGCTGAGAACTTTGCCAGCAATGGTTCTCCAGGACGTTTCCTCTAGGTCAGCCTGCATCTGTATTGACTGATTACCGTTTACTAAAACTGTGAGGAACGTGATAGATCATCCTGTGCATAAGGAATATTAAGACAGATGATTTTGTAAAAGAACATTTGCAGGCATCCTTCTGTCTTCTGCACAATCAAGTTGAACTCAAACAACTTGAAATCGAGAACAAAACTTGAATTGCTAAAGCATGGGAAAGACTCACATTTTCTGAGAAACTTTATGTGTAGTCTCTCCTACTTCTAGTTGTAACATAAATCTCTGTTTTATTTATTTATTTTTTTGTCAAAATAAGTCTTAGTTCATTTTACTTTTTGGGTGTAAAAGGTAAAACAATATATTATACAAAATGTTGGCAAAGTAATTTTTTCTATATGTTACAATTCTATAGCAATATATATTATTAAATTAATTCTGATTGAACACAAATACTGAAATTGTAAAACATAGAAGATTAATAAAAATCTATAAGGCACATCAAAAACTAGCAGAACACTTGCATCATGTATGAGAAAAAGCATACTCTCAATATAAAAGAATATATAAAAATATTAAAACTGAAGAAAGACATTAAGCATTTATATTAAAATATATATATAAAAATTCATGAAAAGTTATTCAACTTTGCTAATAATCAAAAGCATGCCTGACAAAATTAACACACAGTTTGTATGTTATAAACTGACAAGTAATACAAGTATTTAAGACGTTTAAGTAGCCAGATTTTGAAAAAAGAGTTCAGATATACTCTAGGTACTACTGCTGGAGGTGCAAATTAGTCCAAGTATTCCAGTAGTCATTATAGGTGAATGTGTAGTGTATCTTAAGTATAAGTAGTTATTTTTGACAAAACCAAAAAATTTCTAGGAACTTATAATAGCAAGGAGATCAAACCATCACTCCTAAAGGAAATCAACCCCAAATACTCATTGAAATGACTGATGCTGAAGTTCCAATACTTTGGCCACCTGAGGTGAAGAGCTGACTCATTGGAAAAGACCCTGATGCTGGGAAAATTGAAGGCAGAAAGAGAAGAGGACAACAGAGGATAAAAAGGTTGGATGGCATCACCAACTTGATGAACATGAGTTTGAGCAAACTCCAGGAGATAGTGAAGGACAGGGAAGCCTGGCATACTGCAGCCAATGGGATCGCAAAGAGTTGGACACGACAAAATAACTGAACAACAACGGCAACACAATATATATTTCATACATGGAGTTATCCCAATTATGGTTTATAACTGTTAAAATGGTTATGACACTCTGTATTTAATGTTTTGGAAAGATGCCTGCTATATATGTTGAATGAAATTACCTCATATGAAGTATGTTCTCATTTTGCAAGTACACATGCCCAGTGAGAATTGTGTTACTACATTTTAATGTGATTTAGGATGATGTTTTCTTTCTTTGTTATATCTCTCTGTATTGCTTGAATTTCTTTTTATACTGTAATTGCTCACTTGTACAATCAAGAAAAAAGATGAGTTTCAAGAACAAAATACTGAGAAAATAAATTCCTGGATTTATAAGACAGATGAAATGATAGTTTTCATCATCTTTGAGCCAGTACTTCCAAATAAACTGCCATGAAAAAATATGAATTCTATGGTATTTCCTAGGAAAAGGTAGTAAAAGATTAAGCTTGTTAGAAAGATTCAATATTTGAAGTGGTAGAACTCAATTAGAAGTGTAAAGAGAAAGTTTAATCAAAGGAAAATAAGTTGAATGAACATTGTCAACATTTGAGAATAACCCATATATAATCTCCAGAGAATAATAGAAGTCCTGTAGGAACTTGAAAACCACACAAAGAGCTTTTTGGAATTAGATATTTTATTAGTTTTCTCAGTGGAAACAATTATAGCTCAGTTTTCAATAGAAAGGTAAATTTCATTTGAAAAGAAAGAAAATCCTAAGTGTATATATCTTGAGCAGTATCTTTCTCTCTGACTTGATCTCACCCACATAGTAACAGTGATGACATCCAGGCTTATGATAATTTGAAGGAAAATGATCATTTTCCTCTGGTTTTATCATGCCATGGTCAGGCTGCTCTTCTTTTTGTCACTGGAGCATGTGAATTTGTCTGCTCTTCTAGTATATCAACTATGCCTGCTCCCTTACCCAGGAGTACTCCTGGCATAACCTATGTGTCTAGCTGCCTCACATCTTCTGGGTATCAACTAAAATCTGAACTGCTCAGAAATGTTTTTCTTGACTCTTCTGTCTGCTACAATAACCAGCATGTTTTCTGGTAATTTATGGGTTTCCCTGATGGCTCAGAACATTGTCTTGATTTTTTTCCTTTTAAGTATTTATCACCATCTTTAAGTATTTATCTTTGCAGAAGAGAAAGGCAATCCACTCCAGTATTCTTGCCTGGAGAATCCCATGGACAGAGGAACCTGGCAGGTCACAGTCGATGGAGTCACAAAGAGTCGGACATGACTGAGTGACTGACACTAAACTATTTTACTATTAATACTTTATTAATTTAAATTTTCTTCTTGCACACATGCTCACTTACCCAGTTGTGCTGAACTCTTTGCGGCCTCATGGACTGTAGCCCGCCAGGCTCTTCTATCCATGGAATTTTTCAGGCAAAAATATTGGAGTGGGTTGCCATTTCCTCCTCCAGGGTATCTTCTGACCCAGGATCAAACCTGTGTCTCCTGCATTGGCAGGTGGATTCGTCACCACCTGTGCCACCTGAGAAGCCCTTCTTCTTGCTGTAGGATTTAAACTTCAAAAGACGTTGAAACTTGCTGATTTTGTATATATTGTATTTTTAGCACCTAAATGAGGACCTGGTTAAATGAAAGGCATCAATATGTATTATTTGAATGAATAGAAATTAGACATTGCTTGACTCACTTGGAATTCAATGCACCAAAAACAGTTTAGGCAAAAGTCAAGATGTGGGGAAGGAAGTGACTTATGAATGTCATTATCTTTGGAAAGTGTGCAGTCAGATTAGGGAGACATTCTACAAATCTCTGAAGCTTCTTTGAAGTTGTCTGATATCAGTATACATTAGCCTTAAGAATTTCTTTAAGAAGAAAATGTGTCTGTCAGGTGTGCTGTTTTTAAGTTAAAGAAGCCTAGTCAAGGAAGTGAGATTTAGGCAAAGACACGTGTACCCCGATGTTCATCACAGCACTGTTTATAATAGCCAGGACATGGAAGCAACCTAGATGTCCATCAGCAAATGAATGGATAAGAAAGCTGTGGTACATATACACAATGGAGTATTACTCAGCCATTAAAAAGAATACATTTGAATCAGTTCTAATGAGGTGGATGGAACTGGAGCCTATTATACAGAGTGAAGTAAGCCAGAAAGAAAAACACCAATACAGTATACTAATGCATATATATGAAATTTAGAAAGATAGTAACAATAACCCTGTATGCAAGAGAGCAAAAGAGACACAGATGTATACAACAGTCTTTTGGACTCTGTGGGAGAGGGAGAAGGTGGGATGATTTGGGAGAATGGCATTGAAACATGTATAATATCATATAAGAAATGAATTGCCAGTTCAGGTTCAATGCAGGATACAGGATGCTTGGGGCTGGTGCACTGGGATGACCCAGAGAGATGGTACAAGGAGGGAGGTGGGAGGGGGGTTCAGGATGGGGAACACATGTACACCCGTGGTGGATTCATGTTGATGTGTGGCAAAACCAATACAATATTGTAAAGTAATTAGCCTCCAATTAAAATAAATAAATTTAAATTCAAAACAAAACAAAAAGATTTAGGCAAGGTGTCAAAATACACACAAAAGGGCAATTGACCTCAGTGGAATAAAATCCAAAGGAGAGTGAGGGAGATTTAAGTTAAATTGGTTGGAAGTTATGTCAAGGTAGAGGGGTTGATGGAGATGGAGAACAAAAGGGGATTAGCTTGAAGGATGGGAGATGGTGCTCAGAATACTTGCTTGCAATTGTGTTATAGGAAGGTTTGCATTTATACTACACAGGGACTGAGTAGAAGCATGTGTAGTTGAGGCAAAAAGAAAGAAAAGATTATTGGAGGAATGGGTTTCTAAAGCTTGAGAGGCCAGAATATTGGAAGGATCATGTGGAGAATATTTTAATGACCAAAAATTAAGGTGTGATTAATGATAGAGTGGCAGTAACCCAGGAGATAAAACTTTCCAGGTATGTGAGAGGGGTGATGTGTGGGTCTATAAAGGACTGTACTGTAAGGGGATGGTGCTTTTCTGCTTCCACCTGTATGGCATTGGAATAAAACAAAAGATCAGAGGAGACTTGGTTTGGAAATAGACTAGGAAGGTGAAGGGAAAGTTGAGAGTAAAAATTGTGATATTTTGCAGTAGATAACAGTGAGTGTTTTCTGGATCTGGAAACCAGTGAGATAAAGAGATACAATTAGGAGTGTAAACCCCAGGGGGATGGACTGCTGAAGAAGAAATATAGCTACAGAGTTAGTGGCCTTTTGGAGTGACCACCATTTACAACATGACAGGCAACTGTGAAATGTATTTTGGGAATTTGAGACACATAATGGAGAGGTAGCAAAATGTTAGAGGACAGGAAGAAAGGATGTCAAGGGCCTCCTTTTAATAGTTGTCTGTAATGAAGAGGAAGTTTTGCTGTAAGCAGTTTGAACTTAAATGTTTTCTCTGATTCAAAGAATACAAATGAACACATATTTATCTATTGTAAAAGCTATCTCTTCTTCCAGAATTAGTCACTAAATTTACCATTAAAATAAAAATTCAAATTCCATGAAACAATCTGGATATAATCAATATACAAAATACACCCATGCATTTTATGAATGAGCACAGATATAATTCAAAATGAAGTGCCGTTTAAAATAGCAACACAAATATGAAATAAATATGAATATATTTTAAATAGGTTTATTGAGACATAGTAAACTCTCTAGAAATAACACTTTCTAGAATACCAGAAAAAGATGTCTTTTTCATCCTAGAGGGTTGGAATGCAAAAGAAGGAAGTCAAGAGATACCTGGAGTAACAGGAAAGTTTGGACTTAGAGTGCAAAATGAAGCAGGGCAAGGGCTAACAGAGTTTTGTCAAGGGACCACACTAGTCAAAGCAAACACCCGCTTCCAAAAAACAAGAGACAACTCTATATGTGAACATCACCAACGGTCAATAGTGAAATCAGATTGATTATAATCTTTGCAGCTGAAGCTTGGAAAACTCTAAGCAGTCAGCAGAAGCAAGACCTAGAGCTGACTGTGGCTTAGATCATCAGCTCCTATTGCAAAATTCAGGCTTAAATTTAAAAAAGTAGAGAAAACCTCTAGGCCATTTATGTATGACCTAAATCAAATCTCTTAAGATTATACAGAGAAAGTGACAAATAGATTCAAGGGATTAGATCTGGTAGACAGTGCCTGAAGAACTATGGACTGAGGTTTGTAACACTGTACGGCAGACAGTGACCAGAACCATCCCAAAGAAAAAGACATGCAAGAAAGCAAAGTGGTTGTCTGAGGAGGCTTTGCAAATAGCTGATACTAGAAGAGAAGTGAAAAGCAAGGGAGAAGGGGAAAGATGTACTCAACTGAATGCAGAGTTCCAGAGAATAGCAAGGAGAGATAAGAAAACCTTCTTCAATGAACAATGCAAAGAAGTAGAGGAAAATGATAGAATGGGGGAAGACTAGAGATCTCTTCAAGAAAATTGGAGATATCAAGAAACATTTCATGCAAGCATGGGCAAGATAAAAGGCAGAAATGGTAAGGACATAAGAGATGTGGAAGAGATTAAGAAGAGGTACCAAGAATACACAGAAGAACTACAAAAACATTTTTAAACACCCAGAACACCACAATAGTATGGTCACTCACCTAGAGCCAGACATCCTGAAGTATGAAGTCAACTGGACCTTAGAAAGCATTACTACAAACAAAGCTAGTAGAGGTGATGAAATTCTAACTGATCAATTTAAAATCCTAAAAGATAATGCTGTTCAAGTGTTTCACTCAATATATTGATAATTTGGAAATTTCAGCAGAGGTCACTGGATTGGAAAAGATCAGCTTTCATTCTAATCCCAAAGAAGGGCAATGCCAAAGAATGTTCACACTACCAGACAGTTGTACTCATTTGCCTGCTAGTAAGGCTATGCTCAAAATCCTTCAAGCTAGGCTTCAGCAGTATGTGAACTGAGAACTTCCAGATGTACAAGCTGATTTAGGAAATGCAGAGGTACCAGAGATCAAATAGCCAACATTTGTTGGATCATAGCAAAAGCAAGGGAATTCCATAAAAACATTGACTTCTGCTTCATTGACTACAATAAAACCTTTGACTGTGGAACAGAACAAACTGTGGAAGAGATGGGAATACCAGACCACTTTACCTTCTCTTGAGAAACCTATATGTGGGTCAAGAAGCAATAGTTAGAACCTTAATGAAAGAAGTGGTTCAAAATTGGGAAGGAAGTAAGATAAAGCTGTATATATTGTCACCCTGCTTAATTAACTTATATGCAGAGTACGTCACGTGAAATGCTGGGCTGGATGAGTCACAAGCTGGAATCAAGATTGCCAGGAGAAATATCAACAACCTCAGATATGCAGATAATACTACTGTAATGGCAGAAATTGAAGAAGAACTAAAGAGCCTTTTGATGAGGGTGAAAGAGGAGAGTGAAAAAGCTGGTTTAAAACTCAACATTCAAAGAACTGAGATCATGGCATTTGGCCCCATCTCTTCATGGAGCTGAATCTCCAATACTTTGGCCACCTGATGCAAAAAGCTGGAAAGGACCCTGATGCTGGGAAAGATTGAAGACATAGAAGAGGGTACACTGCGACTACGAATGGTTTCTTTCTCTCAGCGTAATGGTTTCCAGGTTCATTTCCATTATAATATCATTAGTATTATATTCCTCTATTACTGAAAATGGAAGTGAAGTCCCTCAGTCATGTCTGACTCTTTGCAACCCCATGGACTGTAGCCTGCCAGGCTCCTCTATCCATGGGATTTTCCAGGCAAGAGTACTAGAGTGGGCTGCTATTTCCTTCTCCAGGGGATCTTCCCAACCCAGGGACTGAACCCAGGTTTCTTGTGTTGCAGACAAATGCTTTACCCTCTGAGCCACCAGGAAAGCCCTTCCTTTATTACTGCCATGTAGGAGTACATCAAGGTGTATATTGTCACTCTGCTTATTTAACTTCTATGCAGAGTACATCATGAGAAACGCTGGGCTGGAAGAAGCACAAGCTGGAATCAAGATTGCTGGGAGAAATCTCAATAACCTCAGATATGCAGATGACATCACCCTTATGGCAGAAAGTGAAGAGGCACTAAAAAGCCTCTTGATGAAAGTGAAAGAGGAGAGTGAAAAGGTTGGCTTAAAGCCCAACGTTCAGAAAACTAAGATCATGGCATCTGGTCCCATCACTTCATGGGAAATAGATGGGGAAACAGTGGAAACAGTGTCAGACTTTATTTTTGGGGGCTCCAAAATCACTGCAGATGGTGATTGCAGCCATGAAATTAAAAGATGCTTACTCCTTGGAAGGAGAGTTATGACCAACCTAGATAGCATACTAAAAGCAGAGACATTACTTTGCCGACTAAGGTCCGTCTAGCTAAGGCTAGGCTATGGTTTTTCCAGTGGTCATGTATGCATGTGAGAGTTGGACTGTGAAGAAGGCTGAGCGCCGAAGAATTGAGGCTTTTGAACTGTGGTGTTGGAGAAGACTCTTGAGAGTCCCTTGGACTGCAAGGAGATCCAACCAGTCCATTCTGAAGGAGATCAGCCCTGGGATTTCTTTGGAAGGACTGATGCTAAAGCTGAAACTCCAGTACTTTGGCCACTTCATGCAAAGAGTTGACTCATTGGAAAATACTCTGATGCTAGGAGGGATTGGGGGCTGGAGGAAAAGGGGACGACAGAGGATGAGATGGCTGGATGGCACCACCAACTTGATGGACATGAGTTTGAGTAAACTCTGGGAGTTGGTGATGGACAGGGAGGCCTGGCATGCTGCAATTCATGGGATCACAAAGAGTTGGACATGACTGAGTGACTGAACTGAACTGACTGAATAGTTCATTATATAGTAATGAAACATATTTAACCATTCATAAATTGATGGATATTTGGGTTCTTTCTCCAATTTGGTTATTATGAATTTGTTGATTTGAACAATTGTATACAAATTTTTGTTTCAGTATGTTTTCATCTCACTTGGTGTAAACCTACATGTGCGATTGGTGCATCATTGGCAAGCTCTGTGTTCAAACATTTGAGAAATTTTAGCACTCTTCACTAAAATAACTGAAGTTTTCATGTACTTATTATAATTTGTACATCTGCTTTGTATAAATACCTATTTAGATCCTTTGACAATTTTATTTTTTTAAATTAAGGTATAATGGCTCTTTATATATCCTAGACAAAAGTCCCTCATCAGATATTTGATTTACAACAATATTCTTCCAGTCTATGCATTATCTTTTTACTATCTTCATGGTGTCTTTTAGCACACAATATCTAGTTTTTATTGTGGTGATATCCTGTTTATCTTTTGTTTTTGCTTGCACTTTTCGTACAGTGTTAAGTCACTATGGTCTAAGACAAAGGCACAATGATTTACATTTATTTTTCTTTAGTTTTACACATGCATTCAGATCATTGATCCATTTTGAGTTAATTTCTATATGTGGTGTGAAGTGGAAGTTCACCCTTATTTTTTGCATGTCAATACCTAATCTTCCTAGCCCTGCCTATTGAAAAGACTGTTCTTTTCATATTTAATTGTTTTGGCATAAGCAACAGCCAGAGAAATGTTTTACAATATAAATGTCTTAAAACATGTTGAAGATATTTGTAGAGATATTAGGAAGCTTTACTAAAAACACTGGAGACTTCATTACGTGGCAGCTGACAACATAAAAGGAAGGGTCAGTGCCACGAAACTAGTAACTCTACCTAAATTATTCTAACTAAACTCTAAAGAAATTTTTGTCAATAAAATTATGATGTTTGCATTTAATAATAATAACTGTTAAAGACTGTATCCTGAAATTAGAACCCACCTATTAGTATGCAAGTTACTTCCAATTTTGCACCAACATAAAACCTATATTAAATACTCAAAGTGTATACAATCAGAACATTTTTGAAGCATGAATTACTATAATGTGTTTATGTGCTTTTGGAACTACTGACTGAGGGATCTATTTGAATAGCTTACTTTCAGAGTCATTGAGAGATCTAGCCTTTGTTTTTCCTAGAATCAACAGTTCTGCATCACAAAAGCTTTGTTAACACTGAATAAATATTTGCCACATCCTGGTAATATAAACATTATTTAAAACACTTCTGAAGCATTCATTTTAACCCAGGGGAATTGATATTTATGAAGTTTCCTCTCAAGTCTTTAAAGCTAAAACCTTCACATTATTCTTTTTGTTAAAAGCTCTCTAATTTCTAATCTAGAGCAGAATTGATCTCCTTTCATACTTGGTCCTTTTTCTTGAGTTCAGAAAAAGTGAGGCTCAGTTGTTGATAATCTTGAGTTTTATTCAGAAACTAAGAAGTATCAGTACAAAAAAAGTAAGAGATACTCAACAACAGCCACAAAAACAAAATAGAACACACTAAAAGTCCTTTTTTAGTTTTCATAGCACTTTATTTCTGTGTTTTCCAAGAATCATCTCAACTATGTCATTCCTGCAATCAAATGCTCTCAAAAAAAAAAAAAATGAAATAAGCAATGAAATATTAATAATACAGAGTAGAGGGAAAGAACAGGAGAAATATATGTTAAATTCAAGGGAAAATAATGCAAATTCAGGTTAGAAAATTTTTTCTGATTTACTTATTGTGTCTTTAATGTGTGTATATTATCTACATGCTTAAGTCTATATACATATTATATACCATATGTATTTTGTAAGGTTTGGGCTCTTAAAGGTATAAACCAAATGTTGAAATTGAGAAACTATATCTTGTGAAACATAATGCCTATTTATTCCCAAACTGTTCTAGAATTTGGAACTTTGATGAAGACAAGTCTCCATATAGATTGAAAATTATCTTTTGGATATTTATGATTTTTCAGGCACTCTGTAGTCTCTAACATGCAATAATGACAAAGATAAACTCCTGTTTTTGAGCCTAGGATTTCATAAGACAAATATTATTGAATAAAATAAATTCTCTCTTCAAAATACTTTCAAATTTATAACTTTTCTTTTTTTCCTATAGTTGGTTCTCCTAGGTAATTTAGCCTTCCTAGTATATTGAAACCTGGAATTGACATCAATTTTGTTGTATGTTGTTGTTATACTATGTATAACAGGGAGCTTTTACATGTGATACAACTTACAACTTGGTGATTTCTACCTTTCCTCCCTCTCCTTTTTAACACTAAATATACACTTTTGTGTGTGATAGAGCTCACCACCCCAATAAAGATCAAAATAGCCTTTCAATGAGTCTTTTTTTTGTGTGTGTGTACTAAAAAATAACACACACACACACACACAGACAGATTTTTTGGTAAATCTGAATTTAACTTTCTTCCTTAAAAAAATGTTTTTAGATTTGGCTTTTTCATTAATTCTCATCACTCTCAGTTTTCATTACTCCCTTTTTATAAATACTTTTTAATTCATTGTTTCTATCTATAGGAGTTTGGATTTTTTCGTGAAGTAAAGCATTGCTCATGTCCAAAACAAAATTGCACTAATTATATCCTTCACTGAATTTTCTGATTATCTTGACTTTGTTTTTCTTCTCTCTTCAATCACTGTATATTAATTTTATGGTGAATTTATTTCCTAGAGATTTGCCTACTTAATAGATTTGTGCTGATTCAAAAAGAAAATTGTTTTTCTGTGCTTTATAAAACACATACCCTCAAAAGGCAATTCCTGTCATTTCAAATCTTACCTAATAGTCGGGCTTTTTGACCTTTGTGTCATTAGAAGATAGTATTCTCTCAGTTAAGTGACATATATTTATACTAGGCAGATAACGCAAAATTTGGAGCTAAATAGGTCAGTGGTGGAGAAGAAAATGGCAACCCACTCCAGTATTCTTGCCTGGAAAAATTCCATGGACAGAGGAACCTAGTGAGCTACAGTCCACAGGCTTGCAAGAGTCAGACATGACTTAGTGACTAAACCACCCCCACGCCCCCAGGCCTGTGTGGTGTACAGAGTGGCCTCCAGGATGTCCACTTTCTGGTGCTCATGTGCTTGTGTCATTCTTCCCTCTGAATGTCAGTAGAACCTATGATTTGCTTCTAACCAATAGAATATAGCAAGATAATTAGCTATATGTAATTATGCTATATACGATTGCAACCTATTGCTGCAAGGAAATTCCCTTCTGCTTAAAGACACTTTTGGTCTTTAAAGAAGCAAGTTGCCATGTGGGGTGCTGCCACACATAAGGTCTGAGATCAGCAGCTACCAAGCACAGCCTGTGAGGAATCTAATTCTGCCTGCAACCACATGAGGTTGGAAGGCAATTCCTTCCCAGTGGAGCCTCAGATGAGAACAGAAATCCAATCAGCACCTTGGTTACCACTTTGTACACCTACTCCTGACCCAGCACAACTGTGAAATAATAAATATGCTCTAAGATGCTTTTGAACTGTGGTGTTGGAGAAGAGTCTTGAGAGTCCCTTGGACTACAAAGAGATCCAACCATTTCATCCTAAAGGAGATCAGTCCTGGGTGTTCATTGGAAGGACTGATGTTGAAGCTGAAACTCCAATACTTTGGCCACCTGATGCGAAGAGCTGACTCATTTGAAAAGACCCTGATGCTGGGAAAGACTGAGTGCAGGAGGAGAAGGGGACAACAGAGGATGAGATGGTTGGATGGCATCACCAACTCAATGGACATGGGTTTGGGTGGACTCCGGGAGTTGGTGATGGACAGGGAAGCCTGGCATGCTGCAGTCCATAGGGTTGCAAAGAGTCAAACATGACTGAGCAACTGAACTGAACTGAACAAAAGATGGTCATGTTGTAGTCATATTGTTATACAGCACTAGCAGGCTAATACTTCCTGAATGTGATTTGCCATTTTGTCTAATTATACGGTTTTATGGATGAAATTGTGTCAATATAAAAAGTACATATTAATTTTTATTATTTACTGGGCAGAAAAATTAGGTAAGGTGTGTAAAATTGTGTTGTGCATTGCATGTCAAATGGAAAATATTCAATAAATGTTAGCATATTTATCACTTTCTGTTTTCCTTTTTTCACTCTTCATTATTATGTGTGCTCAAGAATGAATAGCACATATTCACCAGATGATTCATATCTGAGAAATCCACTTGGCTAATGAAAAGTAAATAGCACAATAAGGTCAGTGTTTAGAGTTACCTCTAATGTCCTGTGTGCTCTCCATATTATCTTGTATGAAATGATGGCAAGGGAAAACACACACATCTCTCACTGAAATCTGATGACTGAATTTAATATACATATATTTCTAAAAAATGATTAGTTTTGTTGGCATTTAATTTATGCTAAATAATATGTTTAATATCACTTAGGTCAAACCACTCAATCCTAAGGAAATCAACCCTGAATATTCACTGGATTGACTGATGCTGAAGCTCTAATACTTTGGTTGCCTGATGTGAAGTGCTGACTCACTGTAAAAGACCCTGATACTGAGAAAAATTGAGGACAGAAGGGGATGGCAGAGGAAGAGATGGGTGGATGGCATTAGCAACTCAGTGGACATGAGTTTGAGCAAATTCTGGGAGATAATAAAGAATTAGGAAGACTGGTGAGCTACAGTCCATGAGGTCACAAAGAATCAGACATGACTTAGCGACTGAACAACACATTGTCTGCCTTTCTCTTTAGTTTGGAATGTATTTTTTTTTTGTCATATTCATTTGAGCTATGTTTTTGAAACATATAAACTTAGTGACTGAATGGCAGCAAAAACTTGGAAAAGCATTACTTTATTTTGAACAAGCCTTGCTTATTTTATTGTTTTACTTTGAATCTTTTTAATTTTGTCACTCTCAGAAAGTTAGCAAATCTGAATAGAGTTGCCCAAAGAATGTAATTTATGAATCACATGGTGAGTGACGTTTTCTCTTAGTATACTGATGGGGAAGGTTATCAAGAAATACAGAAACAATGATAAGACATACATTTAGAACTTGTTCATCTCTAATTTCAGGAACAATTAATTAACCCTCCAGTCTAGTCACTTGGCGTTCTCCCAAATGCCTGTAGGGCAAATACTACCTCTGGTATTATGTGACTATCTTTGTGATTGCCAGGCTGAAAGTAATTACAGAGGTATGAATTTTTAATATTAATCATCAAACAATTGGAGCAATATTTTAGGTATGATGTTGGATAGTTCACAAATGAAATTTCCTTTATGAGGTAAAATATAAGCCATTTTTCCCCCTGAAGTTGGGTGTTGAACTGAAGTTGAACTCAGTTGTGATTTAATGTCATATACCAGTGAGCATCAAATAAAAATATTTGATTAAAAAATTATTTTTATCTTAATTTGTAATTCTAGAAATTCACTTTTCCCCCTTGATAGTATTTGGGAACTGAATCAGAAAGTTCAGTTCAGTTCAGTCTCTCAGTTGTGTCCAACTCTTTGTAACCCCATGGACTGCAGCGTGCCAGACTTCCCTGACCATCACCAACTCCCGGAGCTTGGAAAAGTCATGTCCATCAAGTCCGTGATGCCATCCAACCATCTCACCCTTTGTCATCACTTCTCCTCCTGCCTTCATTCTTACCCTGCATCAGGGTCTTTTCCAGTGAGTCAGTTCTTTGCATCAGGTGGCCAAAGTATTGGAGTTTCAGCTTCAGCATCAGTCCTTGAATGAAAATTCAGGACTGATTTCCTTTAAGATTGACTGGTTTGATATCCTTGCAGTCCAAGGGACTCTCAAGAGTCTTCTCTAACACCACAGTTCAAAAGCATCAATTCTTCAGTGCTCAGCTTTCTTTATGGTCCAACTCTCACAGCCATACGTGACTACTGGAAAAACCATAGTTTTGACTAGACGGACCTTTGTCAGCAAAATTACTTCTCTGCTTTTTAATATTCTGTCTATATTTGTCATAGATTTTCTTCTAAGGAGCAAGCGTCTTTTAGTTTCATGTCTGCAGTCACCATTTGCCATAATTTTGGAGCTCCCCAAAATAAAGTCTGTCACTCTTTCCATTGTTTCCTATCTATTTGCCAAGAATGATGGGTCTGGATGTCATGATCTTTGTTTTTATGAATGTTGAGCTTTAAGCCAGCTATTTCACTCTCCTCTTTTACTTTCATCAAGAGGCTCTTTAGTACTTCTTCACTTTCTGCCATAAGGGTGGTGTCATCTGCATATCTGAGGTAATTGATATTTCTCCCAACAATTTGATTCCAGTTTGTTCTTCATCCATTCTGGCATTTCACATGATGTTCTCTGCATATAAGTTAAATAAGTAGGGTAACAATATGCAGCCTTGATGTACTCCTTTTCCAATTTGGAACCAGTCTGTTGTTCCATGTCCAGTTCTAACTGTTGCTTCTCGACCTGCATACAGGTTTCTCAGGAGGCAGGTCAGGTGGTCTGGTATTCTCATCTCTTGAAGAATTTTCTGCAGTTTTTTGTGATCCACACAATCAAAGACTTTAGCATAGTCAATAAAGCAGAAATAGATGTGTTTTTTTTTTTTTCCAGAACACTCTTGCTTTTTCTATGATCCAACAGGTGTTGGCAATTTGATCTCTAGTTTCTGCCTTTTCTAAGTCCAGCTTGAACATCTCGAAGTTCTCATTTCATGTACTGTTGAAGCCCAGCTTGGAGAATTTTGAGCATTTACTTTGCTAGTGTGTGAGCTGAGTGCAGTTGTGCGGTAGTCTGAACATTCTTTGACATTGCCTTTTTTGGGGGATTGAAATGAAAACTGCCCTTTTCCAGTCCTGTGGCCACTGCTAAGTTTTCCAAATTTGCTGGCATATTGAGTGCAGCACTTTTACAGCGTCATCTTTTAGGATTTGAAATAGCTCAGCTGGAATTCCATCACTTCTAATAGCTTTTTTTATATAGCAGTTGTTATCGAAAATCACTTATGGGAAGGAAGATAGAAAATGCCTCACTTAACCATATCAGTTCTGATCTCTGGTAACTGATCTGTGTCATACAGTTTCATACTGTTTTATTTACACATTAAAAAAATGACCAATATTCACTTATTACATTATGGCAAATGAAGATGACAGAATAAATTCTAAAGTACTTTGTTGTAGTGTCACGAAGTCATGTCTGACTCTCTGCAGCTTCATGGACTGCAGCATGCCAGGCTCTCCTGTCCTTCACTATCTCCTGAAGTTGGCTCAAATTCATGTCCATTGAGTCAGTGATGCTGTCTAACAATCTCATCCTCTGCTGGCCCTTCTTTTACCTTCTTTTCCCAGCATCAGGGTCCTTTTTAAGAGTCAGCTCTTTGCATCAGGTGGATTTTAAGCTCTCTTTTTCACTCTCCTCTTTCACCCTCATCAAGAGGCTGTTTAGTCACTCTTCACTTTCTATCATTAGAGTTGTGTCATCTACACATCTGAATTTGCTGATATATTTCTCCAGGCAGTCATGATTTCCAGCTTGTGATTCATCCAGCCTGGCATTTTGCTTGATATATTCTGTATATATGTTAAATAAACAAGCTGATAATATACAGTCTTGTAGTAATTATTTCTTCTGAATTGGAAACATGAAATTAAATCATATTTTGTAAATCTAGAAGGATAAATCTATTTATTAGGGTTTAAGTATAATGTATATTAAAACTGTTTTGAATGGCATGTTGCAAATGATCCTTTTTAGTTTACTGAAGGAACATAAGACTTCAGTTTATCCAGTCCTTCCAGTATTCGTTGATATATTTAGTTCAATAATGGTTTTAGACAAACAGTAATTAATGTGTATGTTTTTGAGATTCTTTTACTTAAAAAAAAGCTACATGATGATCATTATTTATAAGGTTTTTGTAAAATTTTATGTGCATTTTATTATACTAATATATTGATTATAATTTACAATTTCTATGCGCTGAAAGATTACATGTAATTATATTATTGGGTTAACAGTAAACTTAAAAAGCAATAATATGATATTTAATAAATATATTTCCTTTATTATATGAGAATTTTAAAAACCCAGATTATGTGTGTATAATAATAAAAAGGAAAATATCAATAAAATTAAATATTATGGTATATATGTACCTATACACAATATATACTTTCATAATGAGAAACATATAGGTTCGCTAAGAACAGAAAGAAAAATAAGTGAATCAATGTTAATGAAAAATCCAGTTTTTAGAAATTGTTCTTGAAAACGTGCTATGCATAGCTAGGGTAGAAAAGCTGTTTATCCTAAAAAGTGGATTTGTTTTTTATTTAGTTACTGAATAGTCTTATTTAGCCTTTTGTTTCTAAAGCAAGTAACCAAGTTATATGGTGATGAAGCAAAGTAATAAGTAATAACATGATAAGTAATTCCCTTATATGGAATTAAGATTTTGTGCATAAAAATGACATCGCATGACAACTTTCAGTTTATTGTATATTTCTATTTCAAATGTAAGACATTAAGAAAAGTGCAGATGTTTTTAAATAATATCTTTCTCAATTTATGTATGTTTTATATTTGAAATAGCTGCTGCTAAGTCGCTTCAGTCGTGTCCGACTCTGTGCGACCCCATAGACGGCAGCCCACCAGGCTCCGCCATCCCTGGGATTCTACAGGCAAGAATACTGGAGTGGGATGCCATTTCCTACTCCAGTGCATGAAAGTGAAAAGTGAAAGTGAAGTCGCTCAGTCCTGTCTGATTCCTAGCGACCCCAGGGACCACAGCCTACTAGGCTCCTCCGTCCATGGGATTTTCCAGGCAAGAGTCCTGGAGTGGGTTGCCATTGCCTTCTCCGATTTGAAATAGCAGTATACAATATTCTGAAAGTTGTCATGCAATGTCTTCTTCACAGTTTGCTTTATATATATATCATTTCAGGCCTTGGCTTTGTGTATATGGGGCTGGGAGAGGGGGTTGTTTGTTTGCTTTTATTTTCATTTAGAGCCAAAAGTCAGGAAGACACAGAGATGTCAGCCTGGAAATGAGAGTGAAATTAAATATTTATTAACTAATAAAGATGAACTAATTGAGGAATAAATCAAGCTCACACATAGGAAAGATGAGTTGTAAAGAAGTTGGTAAATTATGAAAGAAGAATTCATATCTAATCCTAAGTTCTCAGAGTCATTTTTGTAAGTAATTACTAATATAAATTGGATATAATATCCACATCATTTGACTGTGTTCTCTTTATCTATTGTCCTATAGTAATGTAATTTTAATCTAGAAAACCAGAGTGACTTCCAGGAATCTTAAAACCAAATAAATTAAGCATTGTTTTTATTAATATTTAAGTTGAGAGACCATGAAAATGTCAATACTTGTGCAAATTATCTTATTGTTTAAGTATATGCCATTAGTTTTTTAAAATCTCCAGAAATACATCATCAACTCAATTCTTTAGTTAATGGCTTGCCACTTGTAAAAACAGATTGAAGATCTTTATAACTCTTTAGATGTTTTCAAAAATATTAATAATATACAAATTTTAATAGCATGGTATATTAAGAGAAATTATGTACTTATTTTAATATCTTTAAAAATTCTATGAAAGCATTATTTTTGCCATTAGAAATTGATGTCCAATGCTTCATTGATTTGATTAACAAATTAAAAAATAGTTAATTAATAGAAATAATATAAAGCAGAAAATTTTTAACAGAACATTTAAATATATAATTACTTAAAATATTAGCTTGATAGTTATTTAAATGATTAAGATGAGGGTTGTATAATTGTAAAAATGTAAACTATCCCCTTCAGGAGAGAGTTATACTTCGATGAGCTAAAATGCCATTATTTAACTCATGAGGTGACATATGATAAATCATGTGAAATCACTAGCTATCAGGAATGTCAACTACTTCACATGTTTTCTTTGTCGAATTTCTTTATGCATTATGTATATAATTTCATGAATACAGTGCTATAAACATTTGTATCTGGCATGTTGTGAAAACAACATAAATTTACCTTCCAACTGCTTTTTAGTATACAACATAGCAAGTTATAGTGACTTAAATATAGGTGTTAATTCTATACACTGTTATGTTAAATCTAAACATCAGTAAAGCAGTGACGTTTACAGTAAGTTTAAGGTGAAAATATCAAGTGACATCCATTCTGTCTTTCATTGGCATGTTTGCCTTTTTCAGAGCACTTTCAGGTATCATAAAAATGAATCTAGAAACTCACAATATTGTTAGAACAGAGTTTACTTGAAAAAATAATTCAGAGGGAGCATTCCACTATGAAATGTTATGCAGAAAGCCTGTGTTCTTATAAACTGCTATGCTGTTCATCTCTTTACATCCTATAAGATTCTATAAAGTATAAGGTTTTATAAGATACTTCTATATGCAGTTAAATCATGTGTTTTTACAATTACTCTATTACATATGCCTAGGATCAATTGATTTTTCTGTAAATCTCCCTTTTACCATATTCAGCATATACTTAGAACAAGGAAGTATGACTTCAAGTGGCATATGTTTTCAGATGGAAACAAAACTTGAAATTCACAAACATCTACAGTAATAGGAATTGTATTATAGCTGCATAGGTCAATAGGATGTGTCATGATAAGTGTAACAGTATGTAAGAGGAAGGAAGAGAGGAAGCTATTGTGCACATGGCATAATGAACATTGTATAGATTGGGAAGTAAATGCACTTCTCTTAGGAGTGAGCATGTAAATAACTTTGTGATTAGCTTCTTAAAGTAAGTCAATATCTTTCCATCTTCTGGTGAAGGTGGGAGAAGACAAGAGGGAAAAGGAGAGTCAACAGAGGAGCTACATTTATTCCATATATAGAGATACTTTTATTTCCCCTCAAATTAATACAACTCATCATTACATGATAAATGTAGAGGATATAGAGTATTTTAAAAGTGTTAGAACAATTTTTTTTTAGAACAATTTTGTGAAGTTAACATTAAAGGGCATGATTTGAAAAGGGCATGAAATTAAATGATGAGTTAATGCAGCTTCATAATGAGAGATGACATGTGCAGTCAGTACCAGCTTTAATGATAGCTAATAGCAGACCACTGCAACTAGAGTTTAAGTTGTCACTACCTCACAGGAAAAACAGATGTTCTGTTGGTTTCATAATCTCAGCTTATTAGACACATGGAGTAGCTAATGGCTTTTTATTCATGTTCTCTCTGACATCCAAATAGAGCATTTTTTGCTTATACAGCAAAGCACATAGATTAAATGAAGAAAAATGGCATGAGTTGATATGCTTGCTCTTGTAACCAAAAAGTATTTTGCTCTGAGATTTATTGTAACTGTAAATTCTAAAGTTGTGTTGGCAATATGCCTAGTTTTAAACATTTGTTGTTTATGTAAAGTTGGAAGTAAAAGATTTACATATTTTACACCATACACAATTTGTTCAAATAAATCATTTTTGAAGTAATTTTTGACAGTTTTTCATATTATACTATAGAAATATTTAGTTATTTTTATCTCAATCCTGCTATATGCTTCAGTATACATACAACTATATATATATGTAATATTATAATATAGTTGGAATATAAGTATAATAGTGTGTATAGATATTAGAAAATTTCCTAAGTACCATGTAAACATGTTTTATAGGCTTTAAGAATCAATAGAGGCCAAATGTATGTGGCAATAGAAATGACAGAATTGTGTTTAAGAGAAGTAAATATGGGAGGTCAGCAAGGGAGGGAGAGAATGCAGAAAGAGAATGCACTGGAATGAAGATTTCAAGAGAGAGAGGATTTGGCTGGGTTGAGAGAAAAGGAAAAGATATTTGTTAGGATGGAATTGTTTTTTTTCAACCATTATTAACTGGAGCCAATGGGCATAAAGAACATAAGAACAAGCTCTGGAATCACATTGCCTTAATTCAAATACCAGCTCAACAACATGTTGACAGAATGATATTTTTAAAAATTATTTACTTTCTCACAGTTGTCATAAATTTATCTGAAAAATTATTCTTGGTGTCATTATTAATCCATTATGTAAACTAGCTCACTACCTAGATCTAGATCTAAACAAATAAAACATTGTTCTTGCTTTCAGAGGGCTTACAATTAGAACAGAGTTTGAGCCATGGCAGGATTGGGGCAGGGGAGAGATGAACGTGTAAATGAACTGTATCTGGAAATTCAGAATCACTGCCCCTCTTCCCGTCAAGGGATACAAGGTAAGTTTTTAAAGAACTGCAATGCAAAAATGTTACTTTTTAGTTTCCATAGAGTCCTATCATTTAGCCTAAGAAAAAGGGGCTGAGTTATTCAATTCATCTCTGAGGGAAAGAAAAAGGAGGGAGGAGAGGAAGGGAAGAGAGGGTCTTGTGGGAGCACTGTATCTGTTCATGCTACCTTCTAAATGAATAAGATGAGGTTGAAAAATCAGCAGCGCTAGTGGCTGAATTCCAGGTTTTAGATGTAGCCTGAGATAAATATTATACCATGTAGAAATCTATGTGTTAAGATGCAGCTTTATAGATTCTGTACTCTTAATAGTAAATAGAACACAAACAGATGTTACTACACAAGACATTTTGTGTGTGTTTGCGAAACAGGAACTCATGAGACAAGGAAAGAATATAGGCCTTATTTCTAATTAACAAGTAATTTTTAATAATGTCTGATAAATGCAAGGAAAAATAATAACAACTATTCTAGTTTATGATAATTGTTCATGGAGCTCTCATTGGCATTTACTAATTTACCCTTCCACACTTTTTTGCCCATTGCCATAAAGGAGTACATCAAGGCTGTATACTGTCACCCTGCTTATTTAACTTATATGCAGAGTACATCATGAGAAACGCTGGACTGGAAGAAACACAAGCTGGAATCAAGATTGCTGGGAGAAATATCAATAACTTCAGATATGCAGATGATACCACCCTTATTGCAGAAAGTGAAGAGGAACTAAAAAGCCTCTTGATGAAAGTGAAAGAGGAGAGTGAAAAAGTTGGCTTAAAGCTCAACTTTCAGAAAACGAAGATCATGGCATCCAGTCCCATCACTTCATGGGAAATAGATGGGAAAACAGTGGAAACAGTGTCAGACTTTTTTTGGGGGGCTCCAAAATCACTGCAGATGGTGATTGCAGCCATGAAATTAAAAGACACTTGCTCCTTGGAAGAAAACTTATGACCAACCTAGATAGCATCGTCAAAAGCAGAGACATTACTTTGTCAACTAAGGTCCATCTAGTGAAGGCTATGGTTTTTCCTGTGGTCATGTACGGATGTGAGAGTTGGACTGTGAAGAAGGCTGAGCACTGAAGAATTGATGCTTTTGAACTGTGGTGTTGGAGAAGACTCTTAAGAGTCCCTTGGACTGCAAGGAGATCCAACCAGTCCATTCTGAAGGAGATCAGCCCTTGGATTTCTTTGGAAGGAATGATGCTAAAGCTGAAACTCCCGTACTTTGGCCACCTCATGCGAAGAGTTGACTCACTGGAAAAGACTCTGATGCTGGGAGGGATTGGGGGCAGGAGGAGAAAGGGACGACAGAGGATGAGATGGCTGGATGGCATCACTGACTTGATGGATGCGAGTCTGAGTGAACTCCGGGAGTTGGTGATGGACAGGGAGGCCTGGCGTGCTGCAATTCATGGGGTTGCAAAGATTCGGACATGACTGAGCAACTGAACTGAATTGATATCTCTTAAAAATAAAAATATAACATCAGTGGAACAGAAGATTCGTAATATTCAAGTCATAACTGCATGTAACAATGGATAGAACTTAATTTAAACTAAAAAATTCCCTGAGTCAGATTTTAAAATTTTACACATTCACTTATCTTGGGAGAATATATAGGTTGAAATGTATTTAGATTTAGAGGTTTAAGTAATTCTAGCTATATAAAATAGGTAGTATAAAGTTCTGGGCATAGCAAATATCTAATTTTTCTTTTTTTGTAATTATTGATATTAACTTTTTAGGTAATTTTTGCAGATTATTTTTTTTAATGTTCAAGTGTAGAATATTTTATAACCTGTTGCCAAACAATATATTTTTTAAAAAATTTGTTGAAGTATAGTAGATTTCAATAAAAATTTATAGAAATAAAATATTGTGATTGAATTCCAGCTGAGCTATAAATAAAAAATTTATAAATTTTTATAAAAAATAAAAATCTTGTTTTTTGTAGAAATTTATGATGATGGATACTGGTTGATTCAAATACTAAAAGGTGATGCTGTAAAAGTGCTGTACTCAATATGCCAGTAAATTTGGAAAACTCAGCAGTGGCTGCAGGACTGGAAAAAGTCAGTTTTCATTCCAATCTCAAGAAGGGTAATGGAAAAGAATGTTGAAACTACCACATAGTTGCACTCATTTCACATGCTAGCAAGGTAAAGCTTAAAATCCTTCAAGTTAGGCTGAACCAAGAACTTCCAGATGTACAAGCTGGATTTAGAAAAGCATAGGAACCAGAGATCAAATTGCCAACACCCATTGGATCATAGAAAAAGCAAGAGATTTCCGGAAAAAAAAATCTACTTCTGCTTTATTGACTATGCTAAAGCCTTTGACTGTGTGGATCACAAAAAACTGTGGAAAATTCTTCAAGAGATGGGAATACCAGACCACCTTAACTGCCTCCCGAGAAACCTGTATGCAGGCCGAGAAGCAATAGTTAGAATAGGGCATGGGACAATGGACTGGTTCAAAATTGGGAAAGGAGTACACCAAGGTTGCATATTGTCGCCCTACTTATTTAACTTCTATGCTGGGTACATCAAGCAAATGCCAGGCTGGATGAAGCCCAAGCTGGAATCAAGATTTTTGGGAGAAATATCAATAACCTCAGATATGCAGATGATACCACCATTATGCCAGAAAACGAAGAGGAACTAAAGGACATATTGATGAAAGTGAAAGAGTGAAAAATCTGGCTTGAAACTCAACATTCAAAAAACTAAGATCAGGGCATCTGGTCCCATCACTTCATGGCAAATAGATGGGGAAACAATGGGAACAGTGAGAGCCTTTTTTTTTTTCCCTTGGGCCCCCAAATCACTGCAGATGGTGACTGCAGACATGAAGTTAAAAGATGCTTGCTTCTTGGAAGAAAAGCCATGACAATGCTAGACAGCATATTAAAAAGCAGAGGCATTGCTTAGTTGAAAAAAAGGTCCATCTAGTCAAAGCTATGGTTTTTCCAGTAGTTATGTATGGATGTGAGAGTTGAACCATAAAGAAGGCTGAGCACCAAAGAACCGATGCTTTTGAACTGTGGTGTTGGAGAAGATACCTGAGAGTCCCTTGGACTGCAAGATCAAAGCAGTCCATTCTAAAGGAGATCAGTCCTTAATGTTCATTGGCAGGACTGATGCTGAAGCTGTAGTTCCAGTACTTTGGCTACCTGAGGCGAAGAGCTGACTCATTGGAAAAGTCCCTGATGCTGGGAAAGATTGAAGGCAGGAGGAGATGGGGGTGACAGAGTAGGAGATGGTTGAATTGCATCACCTACTCAATGGACAAGAATTTGAGCAAACTCTGGGAGATGGTGAAGGAGAGGGAAGCCTGGGGTGCTGCAGTCCATAGGGTATTTAAGAGTTGGACACAACTGAGCAACAGAACAACAGTGTTTGATGTACAATGTTTTATTAATTTCAGGTGTACAGAAAAGTGATTCAGTTTCTTGTATACATCATCTTTTTCAGATTCTTTTTCTTTATAGGTTATTATAATGTATTGAGTATAGTTCTCTGTTATACAGTAGGTCCTTATTGGTTATCTATTTTATGCATTGCAATCTATTTATGTATTTATGTTATCTATTTATGTATTGTGTATGTTAATTCAAAAATTTGATTTATCACTACCCTTTCCTTTCCCCTTTGTTAACCATAAGTTTCTTTTCAGTGTCTGTGGGTCTTTTTCTTTTATATGTAAGCTTGTTTGTATCTCTTTTTTTTAAAGATTCCACATATAAGTGATATATATTTACTTTCTCTGTCTGGCTTATTTAGTATGATAATCTCCAGGGCCATCCATATTGCTAGAACTGGCATTCTTTATTTTCTATGCCTGAGTAAAGTTTTAAATATACATATATATATATATATGAATATATGTATATATGCACACACATACACACACACATATACACACACATATATGTCACGTTTTCTTTTTCTATTCATCTGTTGGTGGACATTCAGGTTGCTTCCATGTCTTGACTGTTGAAAATAGTGTTTCTAGGAAGATTGGAGCTCATATATCTTTTTGAATTATAGTTTTCTATGGATATATGCCTAAGAGTGGGATTTCTGGATCTATGGCAACTCTATTTTTAGTGCTTTGGGGAACCTCCATACTGCTTTCCAAAGCAGCTTTGCCACCACTATGGAAAACATTCTGACCAACCATGTAGAAGCATTTCTTTTTCTCCACACCCTCTCTAGCATTAATTGTTTTTAGACATTTTCATGATGGCCATTCTCATTGGTGTGAAATGATGCCTCATTGTAGGTTTAATTTGCATTTCTCTAATAATGTTGAGCCTTTTTTTCATGTGCTTGTTAGTTATCTGTATGTCTTCTTTGGAGAAATATCTATTTAAACCTCCTCTGTTTTTGACTGGGTAATTTTTTATATGGATCTGTATGAGCTGTTTTTTCGTATTTTATATACTTTGGAAATTAATCCCTTGGTGGTCACATTGTTTACAATTGTTTTGTCTCAATCTATAGGTTGTTTTTCATTTTGTTTATGGTCTCCTTTGTTGTGCAATAGCTTCTAAGTTTAATCAGATCTTTTTTGTTTATTTTTGTTTCCAGTACTCTAGGAGATGGATCCAAAAAGATACTGCTAAGATTTATGTTTAAGAGTGTTTTGCCTATGTTTTCCTCTAGGAATTTTACAGTATCTGGTATTACATTTAGGTTTTTAATCCATAATTAGTTTATTTTTTGGTATGGTGTCAGAGAAGGTTCCAATTTCATTCTTTTACATGTAGCTATCCAATTTTCCCAGCACCACTTACTGAAGAGACTGTCCTTTTCCATTGTACATTCTTTTTTAAAGAATTAATTTTAATTGGAGGCTAATTACAGTATTGTAGTGGTTTTTGCCATACATCAATTTGAATCAGCCATGGGTGTACATGTATCCCAACATCCTGAATCTCCCTCCCACCTCTCTCCCCACCCAATCCCTCAGGGTTGTCCCAGAGCACCAGGTTTGAGTGCCCTGCTTTATGCATTGAACTTGCTCTGGTCATCTATTTTACATATGGTAATATACATGTTTCAGTGCGATTCTCTCATATCATCCCACTCTTGCCTTCTCCCACATAGTCCAAAAGTCTGTTCTTTACATCTCTGTCTCTTTTGTTATCTTGCATATAGGGTGATGGGAGAAGGCAATGGCACCCCACTCCAGTACTCTTGACTGGAAAATCCCATGGGTGGAAGAGCCTGGTAGGCTGCAATCCATGGGGTTGCAAAGAGTCAGACACAACTGAGCGACTTCACTTTGACTTTCACTTTCATGCACTGGAGAAGGAAACGGCAACCCACTCCAGTGTTCTTGCCTGGAGAATCCCAGAGACAGGGGAGCCTGGTGGGCTGCCGTCTATGGGGTCACACAGAGTCGGACATGACTGAAGCGGCTTAGCAGCAGCAGCAGCAGCAGCAACATATAGGGTCATCATTACCGTCTTTCTAAATTCCATATATATGTGTTAGTATACTATATTGGTGTTTTTCTTTCTGGCTTACTTCACTCTCTATAATAGGCTCCAGTTTTGTCCACCTCATTAGAAATGACTCAAATGTGTTATTTTTTATAGCTGAGTAATATTCCATCATGTATATATACCACAACTTCCTTATCCATTCGTCTGCTGATGGATAGCTAGGTTGCTTCCATGTCCTAGCTATTGTAAACAGTGCTGCAATGAACATTGGGGTACATGTGTCTCTTTTAATTCTGGTTTCCTTGGTGCATATGAACAGCAGTGGGATTGCTGAGTCATATGGCAGTTCTATCTACAGTTTTCTAAGGAATCTCTATACTGTTTTCCAGAGTGGATATACTAGTTTGCATTTCCACCAACAGTGTAAGAGGGTTCCCTTTTCTCCGCACCCTCTCCAGCATTTGTTGTTTGTAGACTTTTGATGGCAGCCATTCTGACCTGCGTGAGATGGTACCTCATTGTGGTTTTGATTTGCAGGTCTCTGATAGTGAGTGATGTTGAGCAACTTTTCATGTGTTTGTTAGCTATCTGTATGTCTTCTTTCAAGAAATGTCTGTTTAAGTCTTTGGCCCATTTTTTGATTAGGTCATTTATTTTTCTAGTATTGAGCTGCATGAGCTGCTTGTGTATTTGGAGATTAATTCTTTGTCAGTTGCTTTGTTTGCTATTTTTTTTCTCCCATTCTGAAGGCTGCCTTTTCACCTTGCTTGTAGTTTCCTTAGTTGTACAAAAGCTTTTAAGTTTAATTAGGTCCCATTTGTTTATTTTTGTTTTTATTTCCATTACTCTGGGAGGTGGATCATAGAGGATCTTTTGGTGATTTATGTCAAAGAGTGTTCTGCCTGTTTTCCTTTAAAATTATTATAGTTTCTGGTTTGACATTCAGATTTTTAATCCATTTTGAGTTTATTTTTGTGTATGGTGTTAGAAAGTGTTCTAGTTTCATTCTTTTACAAGTGGTTGACCAGTTTTCCCAGCACCACTTGTTAAAGAGATTATCTTTAATCCATTGTATAGTCTTGCCTCCTTTGTTGAAGATAAGGTGTCCATAGGTGTGTGGATTTATCTCTGGGCTTTCTATTTTGTTCCATTGATCTATATTTCTGTCTTTATGCCAGTACCATACTGTCTTGAAGCCTGTGGCTTTGTAGTAGAGCCTGAAGTCAGGCAGGTTGATTCCTCCAGCTACATTCTTCTTTCTCAAGATTGCTTTGGCTATTTGAGTTTTTTGGTGTTTGTTTACGTACAAATTGTGAAATTGTTTGTTCTAGTTCTGTGAAAAATACTGTTGGTATCTTGATAGGGATTGCATTAAATCTATAGATTGCTTTGGTAGTATACTCATTTTCACTATATTGATTCTTCCAATCCCTTAACATGATGTATTTCTCCATCTATTTGTGTCACCTTTGATTTCTTTCATCAGTGTTTTATAGTTTCCTGTATATAGGTTTTTGGTTCTTTAGATAAATTTATTCCTAAGTATTTTATTCTTTTTGTTTCAATGGTGAATGGGATTGTTTCCTTAGTTTTTCTGTTTTCTCATTGTTAGTGTATAGGAATGCAAGAGATTTATATATTTATTTTATACCTATTACTTTTCTATATTCATTGATTAGCTCTAGTAATTTTTTGGTGGTGTCTTTAGAGTTTTCTATGTAGAGGGTCACGTCATCTGCTAACTGTGAGTGTTTTGCTTCTTTTCACACCTGGATTCCTTTTATTTCTTTTTCTTCTCTGATTGCTATGGCTAGGGCTTCCAAAATTATGTTGAATAGTAGTGGTGAGAGAGGGCACCAGTAGGAAATGCTTTCAATTTTTTTGCCATTGAGAATGATGTTTGCTGTGAGTTTGTCAAATATGGCTTTTACACTGTTGAGGTATGTTCCATCTATGTCTACTTTCTAGACAGTTCTTATCATAAATGGTTGTTGAATTCTGTCAAAGACTTTCTCCACATCCATTGAGATAATCATATGCTTTTTATCTTTAAATTGTTTTATGTTGTTACACATTGTTTAATTTATGAATATTGAAGAACCCTTGCATCCCAGGATAAAGCCCACTTGTTCATGATGTATGAACTTTTTAATATGTTGCTGGATTCTGTTTGCTAGAATTTTGTGGAGGATTTTTGCATGTGTGTTCATAAGTGATATTGGCCTGTAGTTTGTTGTTTTTTGTGGCATCTTGGTTTCGGTATTAGGGTGATGCTGACCTCATATTATGAGTTTGGGAGTTTATCTTCCTTTGCAATTCTCTGAAAGAGTTTGAGTAGGATAGGTGTTAGCTCCTCTTTAAATTTTTGGTAAAATTCATCTGTGAAGCCATCTGGTCCTGGGCTTTTGTTTATTGGAAGATTTTTAATAACAGCTTCAATTTCAATGCTTGTGATGAGTCTGTTAAGATTTTCTATTTCATCCTGATTCAGTTTTGTAAGGTTATACTGTTCTAAGAATTTGTCCATTTCTTCCAAGCTGTCCATTTTATTGGCATACAATTGCTCATAGTAGTCTCTAATGATCTTTTGTATTTCTGTGTGGTCTGTTGTGATTTCTCCATTTTCATTTCTAATTTTGTTGATTTGATTTTTCTCCCTTTGTTTCTTGATGAATCTGGCTGATGGTTTGTCTATTTTATTTATCTTCTCAAAGAACCAGCTTTTAGTTTTTTTTTTTTTTTTGCTATAGTCTCCTTCATTTCTTTTTCACTTATTTCTGCTCTGATTTTTATTATTTCTTTTCTTCTACTAACTTTGGGGTTCTCTTTTCTTCTCTTTCTAGTTGCTTTAAATGTAAAGTTAGGTTGTTTGTTTGATGTTTCTCTTGTTTCTTGAGGTAGCCTTGTATTGGTATGAATATCCCTCTTAACTGCTTTTACTGAATCCTATAGTTTTTGGATTGTCCTGTTTTCATTTTCCTTTGTTTCTATGAGTATTTTGATTTCCTTTTTTATTTCTTCCATGATCTGTTGGTTATTCAGAAGTGTGTTGCTTAGCCTTCATATGTTTGTATTTTTAATAGTTTTATTTTTATTTTTCTTTCTGTAGTTGACATCTAATCTTATTCCATTGTGACTGGAAAAGATGCTTGAGATGATTTCAGTTTTTTTGAATTTACCAAGGCTAGATTTATGGCCCAGGGGAATCTTCTGCGTGCACTTGGGAAAAAAGATGAATTCTGCTGTTTTTGGGTGAAATGGCCTGTAGATATCAATTAGGTCTAACTGGTCCATTGTATCATTTAGAGGTTGTGTCTCCTTACTAATTTTCTATTTGGTTGATCTATCCATAGGTGTGAGTAGGGTAATAAAGTCCACCATTATTATTGTGTGACTGTTAATTTTCCCTGTCATGCTCGTTAGCATTTGCCTTACATATTGAGATGTGCCTATGTTGGGGTGCATAAATATTTCTAATTGTTTTATCTTCTTATTGGATTGATCCTTTGATTATTATGTAGTGTACTTCTTTGTCTCTTATCACAGCCTTTATTTTAAAGTCTATTTCATCTGATAGGAGTATTGCTACTCGTGCTTTCTTTTGGTCCAAATTTGCATGAAATATCTTTTTCCACCCCTTCACTATCAGTCCGTATGTATCCTTTGTATATTCTTCCTCTTTTATTCTTTGCTTAGTTGACCAGAGATACATGGGTTTATTTCTGGATTTTAATCTTGTTTCATTTTCTTTAGTTTAATCTTTAATCTTGTTTAATCTGCATATTTTATTTTTCTTATGCCATACCATACTCTTTAGGTAACTGTAGCTAGGTAGTATATATATTCTGAGGTCATGAAGCCTGACTCTTCCAGTTACATTTTTCTTTCTCAAGATTGCTTTAGGTATTTGGGGTTTTCTGTGTTTCCATCAGTATCAGTTCAGTCATTCAGTCATGTCCTCCTCTTGCAACCCCATGAACTGTAGCACGCCAGGCCTCCCTGTCCATTACCAACTCCCAGATTCCACCCAAACCCATGTCCATTGAGTTGGTGATGCCGTCCAACCATCTCATCCTCTGTCATCCCCTTCTCCTCCTGCAGTCAATCTTTCCCAGCATCAGGGTCTTTTCAAACAAGTCAGCTCTTCGCATCAGGTGGCCAAAGATTGGAGTTTCAGCTTCAGCACCAGTCTTTCCAATGAATATTCAGGACTGATTTCCTTTTGGATGGACTGGTTTGATCTCCTTGCAGTCCAAGGAATTCTCAAGAGTCTTCTTCTGCAACACCACAGTTCAAAAGCATCAATTCTTCAGCGTTTAATTTTCTTTTGATCTAGTTCTGTGGAAAATACTGTTGATTATTTCTGTTTATTTTTGAATGCCTAGTATTTTCAGACACTGGGATACATACCAGTGTTTAAACTTAAACTCTTAAGAAGATGAAAAGAAAATTGGGCAGCTCTTTGAATACCAACCAGAACACACACACACTTATTTAACAACAATTTTTTTTAAGAAGGCACTTGTTATATTTTCTTAAAGGCTTTAAAATAACTAGATTTATGTCATAAATTAAGATCTCCTTTAGGATGGACTGGTTAGATCTCTTTGCAGTCCAAGGGACTCTCAAGAGTCTTCTCCAACACCACATTTCAAAAGCATCAATTCTTCAGCACTCAGCTTTCTTCACAGTCCAACTCTTGCATCGATACATGACCACTGGAACAACCATAGCCTTCACTAGACAGCCCTTTGTTGGCAAAGTAATGTCTCTGCTTTTGAATATGCTATCTAGGTTGATCATAACTTTTCTTCCAAGGAGTAAGCGTGTTTTAATTTCATGGCTGCATTCACCATCTGCAGTGATTTTGGAGCCCAGAAAAATAAAGTAGGCCACTGTTTCCCCATCTATTTCCCATGAAGTGATGGGACCAGATGCCATGATCTTCGTTTTCTGAATGTTGAGCTTTAAGCTAACTTTTTCACTCTCCTTTTTCACTTTCCTCAAGAGGCTTTTTAGTTCCTCTTCACTTTCTGTCATAAGGGTGGTATCATCTACATATCTGAGGTTATTGATATTTCTCCCGACAATCTTAATTCCAGCTTGTGCTTCTTCCAGCCCAGCGTTTCATGATGTACTCTGCGTATAATGGTTATAGTTACTGAGTTTTGTCACTTTTTGACTCTATTAAAATAATCATATATTTTTTTTTCTTTAATTCAATTGCTAAATTGCTAAATTATATTGATTGATGCTTGTTACACTAACTGTATTCCTGGGATTATCTTCACTTGGCTATATATATTATACTTTTAATATAGTGTTAGATTTGTTTTGCTATTATTATGAAAGATTTTTATTTCTAATTTTAAGAGCTGTATTGATTTATAATCTAATTTTCTTAATAGTGTCTTTTTTAGCTTTTGGGATCTATGTTACATGGTTCTTTTAAAGTGAGTCAAAAAATTTTCTTTCAGAGGAATTCCTCAACAAGAATTTTTGTAATTTTGGTATTATTTCTTACCTAAATATTTGATAGAATTCATCAGTGAAGCAGTCTGAACTTTGTTTTCCTTCTGGAAGTGATTTTAGTTAAGAATTTAATAGAGATACTGCTATTTATATATGATCTATGCTTTCAATTCATATATAGTAAATTATGTTGTTTATGGGTTTGCTTCTTCTAAATTTTCAACATTACTAGCATGAATTGGTTTTTAATATTCCTTCATTATACTTCAGTATTCATAGAATTTGTGGAAGTATCCATCCCTGATATGTGTGACTTGTGTTCATTCACTCTTGCTCTCCCTCTCGAGCTCACTCTGTTTGTTAATTTTAATCAGCTTTTAGCTTCATTATATTTATCCATGGATTTATTTTTATTATTTCATTGATTCTCTTTCTTATCTTTCTTATTCTCCCCCATCACTTTTGGGCTTAATTTCCTCTTTTTTTTTTTTTTAACTTCCTAAGTTAGATACGTTGATCATTCTTTTAAAATATTTCTTCTCTTACCAAGTAGGTGTCTAAAGTAATTGATGTATTTTTATTATTATTCTGTTCAAAATATTTTTTAACTCCTTTTGGTATTTCTTCTTTTACCTATAATTTATATAAATGTGTGTTGTTTCATGCCAAATACTTGAGATTTTACTAGATGTCATTGCTACTAATTTCTAATTAATTACATTTGAGTCACAGAATATACTTTGGAATATTTAATCTTTTCAAATTATCAAGGCAATATATTTTGTGGCCCATCATACCACCTATCACCTATTCTGGGGTATGAAAGTGAAAAAGTGCAAGTGTTAGCCATTCATGTCCGACTCCTTGCAATCCCTTGAACTGTAGCCTTCCAGGCCTGCCAGGCTCCTCTGTATATTGTTCTATAAATATCAATTAGCACATGTTGTTTGATAGTGTTCTTTAGATTTTCTTTGTATCTGTTGATTTATCTACGTATCTGGTAACCTTTTTCTTTAGATTGGAGTTTTCAGTCAGTTTTTATCTGTTTAATTAATATATTTGTATAAAATCTACCATGTTACTATCAAACCTTTTTTCCCATCAGGTTTATGTACCTTGTTCTCTCTTACTTACCACGTTCTGGTGTTTGAGTATTTCTTATCCCATTATTCCCTCTACTTGATTAATGTAATAGATTGGGTTATCTCAGAAGCATTCCCTGAAAGTAATATGTGTTAGTAGTTTAAATTAGAGATGATACAGGAAAACCAGTAGACAGTATAGAAGTGACACAGGCAGAGAAGAAAGTTCACGTAATTCAGTTACTACTGAGCATGATACTACTGAGGGCAACTGGGGCTCAGTCATGGGGACCTCTTGGAAATGCTGTAGACAATGTCATGTGGTATTGGCTCCCCAAAGGAAGAAAACTAGTTTATTTGTTGACTATTTTATTTGTCATTGATAGGTGAACCAGACTCTTCAGTCAGAAAAAGCCTCAGGCTGAGATTTGAAGTAAGAAACTACTAGTGGGAACAGAAATGTTGATTTATGGGGGGAAATGACACCAACTGATAAGACATCTATTCTGTTTTTCTTTCTTTCAAAGACGACTTTCGACTATTACAGGTAGGCAATTTTTAAAAATCATTGTTCAAAGTTAAATAATGCTTAACACTCTCTCAAGATTTTGCCTTTGAAAATTTTATTTCATATACTATTTCTAAATTATATTATTTTCATGTATTTTAATTATTTCAACACCAATAGATATTATTGCTTTATATAGGCAGTGTTAATTTGTGAATTTGTCTCACATTTATTACCTTCTAAATTTTTTTAAAATATAAATTTATTTATTTTAATTGGAGGTTAAAAAATTTTGAATCTGTTTTATCATAGTTTACAACAGAAGACCAATTTCTTTCAACTTAATATATTCTTTATAATTCTAGTGTAAAGTAACTCTAGTGTGATGAAATTGCTCATTTTTTTTTCTTTTATATAGTTATCTTCAAAGATACTACACTCATTATACAATTCTGGGTTCATTGTCATTTTCTATGAGTGTATTAAAGCTATCCTACTTGCTTATTGTTTTCCGTGTTGAGATAGAGAATCCATTGTTAAATTAGTTAAGCCCCTTTTGAAGTTAGCCCTTTGAAGGTAACCTGATTTGAATACTGTTGTTGTTCAGTCCCTCAGTCATGTCCAACTCTTTGTGACCTCATAGACTGTAGCACTCCAGACTTCCCTGTCCTTCACCATCTCCCGGAATTTGTTCAAACTCATGTCCAGTATGTGGGTGATGTGATCCAAACATCTCATCCTCTGTCTTCCTCTTTTCCTCCTGCTTTCAATTTTTCCCAGCATCAGGGTCTTTTCAAATGAGTAGGCTCTTTGCATCAAGTGGCCAACGTATTGGAGCTTCAGCTTTAGGATTAGTCCTCCCAATGAATATTCAGGATTGATTTCCTTTAGGATTGAATGGTTTGATCTTCCAGTCCAAGGGACTTTCAAAAGTCTTCTCCAACACCACAGTTCAAAAGCATCAATTCTTCAGTGTTCTGCTTTCTTTATAGTCCAACTCTCACATCCATACATGACCACTAGTAAAATCATAGCCTTGACTAGACAGACCTTTATTGGCAAAATAATGTCTCTGCTTTTTAACATGCTGCCTGGGTTTTTTCATCACTTTTCTTCCAAGGAGCAAACATCTTTTAATTTCATGACTGTGTAGTCACCATCTACAATAATTTTGGAGCCCAGAAAAATAAAGTCTGTCATTGTTTCCATTGTTACCCCACCTATTTGCCATGAAGTGATGGAACCAGATGTCATGATCTTAGTTTTTTGAATGTTGAGTTTTAAGCCAGGTTTTTCACTCTCCTCTTTCACCTTCATCAAGAGGCTCTTTCCTCTTTGCTTTCTGCCATAAGGGTGGTGTCATCTGCATATCTGAGGTTATTGATATTTCTACTGGCACTTTTGATTCCAGCTTGTACTTCATCCAGCTCAAAATTTTTCCTGAGTACTCTGCATAGATATTAAATAAGCAGGGTGACAATATACAGCCTTGGTGTACTCCTTTTCCAATTTGCAACCATTCCATTGTTCTGCATCTGGTCCTAACTGCTGCTGCTTGCTTGCATATAGGTTTCCAGGAGATAGGTAAGGTTGTCTAGTATTCCTATCTCTTGAAGAATTTTCCACAGTTTGTTTTTATCCACACAGTCAAAAGCTTTAGCATAGTCAGTGGAGTAGTAGATGTTTTTTTCTGGAACTCTCTTGCTTTTTCTATGATCCAGCAGAAGTTGGCAATTTGATCTCTGGTTCCTCTGCCTTTTCTAAAGCCAGCTTGAACATCTGAAAGTTCTCGGTTCATGTACCATTGAAACCTCAGTTGGAGAATTTTGAGCATTACTTTGCTGTGTGTGTGTTAGTCACTCAGTTGGGTCAGACTCTTTATGGCTCCATGGACTGTAGCCCATCAGCTTCCTCTGTCCATGGAATTCTCTGGGCAAGAATATTGGAGTGGGTTGCCATGCCCTTCTCCAGGGGATCTTCCTGACCTAGGGATTGAACCTGGGTCTCCTATATTGCAGGCAGATTCTTTACCAATTGAGCTGTGGGGGAAGCCCATACTTTACCAGCATGTGAAATGAGTACACTTGTGCAGTAATTTGAATGTTCTTCAGCAGTGCCTTTCTTTAGGATTGGAATGAATCTGACCTTTTACAGTTCTGTGACCACTGCTGAGTTTTCAAAATTTTCTGGTATATTGAGTGCAGCACTTTCACAGCATCATCTTTTAGGATTTTAAATAGCTCAGCTGGAATTCCATCACCTCCACTAGCTTTGTTCGTAGTGATGGTTCCTAAGGCCCACTTGACTTTGCATTCCAGGATGTCTGGCTCTAGGTGAGTGATCACACCATTGTGGTTATCTGGGTCATTAAGACTTTTATTTTTATTTTTTTTTGGTATAGTTCTGTGTATTCTTGCCACCTCTTCTTAATATCTTTTAATTCTGTTAAGTCCATACCATTTCTGTCCTTTATTGAGCCCATCTTTGCATGAAATATTTTCTTGCTATCTCTAATTTTCTTGAAGAGATCTCTAGTCTTTCCCATTCTGTTGTTCAACTCTATTTCTTTCCATTGATCACTGAGGAAGGCTTTCTTATCTCTCCTTGCTGTTCTTTGGAACTCTGCTTCTCTGCTTTCCTTTTCTCTTTTACTTTTCACTTCTCTTCTTTTCTCAGCTATTTGTAAGGCCTCTTCAGACAACCATTTTGCCTTTTTGCATTTCTTTTTCTTGGGGATGGTTTTAATCACAGCTTCCTGTACAGTGTTGCAAACCTCTGTCCATAGTTCTTCAGGCACTCTGTCTATCAGATCTAATCCCTTGAATCTATTTGTCCCTCACTTCCATTGTATAATCATAAGGAATTTGATTCGGGTCATACCTGAATGACCTAGTGGTTTTCCCTACTTTCTTCAATTTAAGTCTGAATTTGGCAATAAGGAGTTCATGATTTGAGTCACAGTCAGCTCTCATTCCTGTTTTTGCTGACTGTATAGCTTCTCTATCTTTGGCTGCAAAGAATATAATCAATCTGATTTCAGTATTGACCATCCGATGATGTCCATGTGTAGGGTCATCTCTTATATTGTTGTAAAGGTTGTTTGCTATGATCAGTATTTAAGATAATCATTTATTTTTCCTTTTAGTTGATTTTAAGATTTCCTCTTTCCTTTTGGTGTAGAACAGTTTCACTGTGACTTATCTAGAAGTCTTTAATCAGTCTGTCTTTTTTTTTCCTTCTCTTGTTGTTTTTGCCTTGCTAGTGATCTTTTGAGCTTCATGGATCTATGGATTCAGCAGTTCTCAAAGTGTTTTTCAGCAGTTGTCTTTTTACATATTTCCTCTATCCAATTCTCTTACTCCTATATGGCATTCAAAACATTAGGTTTCCAAATACTTCCAAAGTTATATGCACTGCTATTTATTGATCTCTGCAACACAGGTAACCAGAGTCATCATGGATTATCTAACCTGTCTTCTTGTAACTGTGCATTGTTGTTGTCCAGACGCTAAGTCACTTTTGACTTTTTATAACCCCAGTGACTGCAGCACGCCAGCATCCCCTGTCCTTTACTATGTCCCAGAGTTTGCTGAAACTCATGTCCTTTGCTTTACAGCATTGGACTTTGCTTTCACTACCAGATATATCCACAATTGATTGTCCTTTCCCCTATGGCCCAGCTGATTTATTCTTTCTGGAGCTATTAATAACTGCCCTCTGCTGTTCCCCAGTAGCATATTGGACACCTTCTGACCTGGGAGGTCTCATCTTCCCTTGTCATATCTTTCTGCCTTTTCATACTGTTCATGGAATTCTCATGACAAGAATACTGGAGTGGGTTGCCATTTCCTCCTCCAATAGATCACATTTTGTCTGAGCTCTTCATTATAACCCATCTGTCTTGGGTAGTCCTGCATGGCATGGCTTATAGCTTCATTGAGTTATGCAAGTCCTTTCCCTATAACAAGGCTTTGATCCATGAAGGGGAACAGTGCCTTATTGTTTTCTTTCTGTATTTTGCTCCTGTCTATATTAATTGATATATTATCCTTTGTTCATAAGTAAGAGACCAACACAGTTATGAAATTTGCTCATTCCTTCCTCTGTGTACCCATTTCATCCCATATGTGTATTTCTCTTTTAACATTTATAACGTTTGTTTGTATGATAATGATTAATAACTATGTCAAATTATCCTCTGGATATATGCAAAATGATATTGGGGGAATTTGTCTTTCCCTCATGATTTCATAATGCCCTTATAACAGTAGACACACAATCAATAATCATTGTGGTGAACTTGGTGTGATTTTGCAGCTATCAACCAATGTGATAAAATATGCTTGTAGCTCCTGCTTGAATTTGTGTGAAAGATGGGCATTTTCAATATATCTTTATCTCTTCCTTTACTCCTCTTCCTCAATCCAATTTGCACACCGAAGTACAAAAATACCAAAACAAGGGATAGATAGATTTCCATCCTATGTGAGTTTCTCAGACACCATTCAAATGGAGACCAGTCTCCCTTCCTCTGTAGCTTAATGTCAGAAACTTGAAGGTACAGAAGGATGTTGGCTTTGTATTGCTTTACTATCTATGAAGGATGGCACTTTTTAATGGGCCAAAAAGGTATGTTGGGATAATACATGGTAATATCCACTTTACATGTAATAATCCATCTGATTTCCTACCTTCATTGATCCCTTCTTAAGGCCTTGGTCACATAATTCATTCATATCATCTGACCAAGCTAGGTCTGATGACTGGATTTGAGAACAATCTAGACCTTACCAAAGGACCATTTTTATTTTATTTTAAAAAATCTTTATTGAGTTATAGTTCATTTGCAATGTTGTATTAGTTTTTGCTGTACAGCAAAGCAATTCAGTTTTACATATACATATATCCACTCTTTAAAATTCTTTTTCCTTATTGGTTATAACAGAGTATTGAGTAAAGTTCTCTGTGCTGTAGTGTAGGTCCTTATTATTTATCTATTTTATATATAGTAGTGTGCAGGTGTCAATTCCAATCTCCAAATTTATCCCTCCCTCCCACATCCCCCCTGGTAACCATAAGATTGTTTTCTACATCTGTGACTTTTTCTGTTTTGTAAATAAGTTCATTTGTACCAGGAATCAGTTCTGCTGTTAATTTACTCTGCCCTCCAGTCCTTCTTCTAGATACAGGCTCTTAAAATTTTATACCTAGAGTTTATCTCACATTTTTCTCCCAGTTTTATTTTCTGATGCCTGAGTACCTTTTTGGATTATCACTGTAGTTCACAAGGTCCCATAGGTCTGTTGTTGCTTTTGTTATTCCCAATGATGCACTGCTTCTTAGAGCACAACTATCTAGCATAAAACAGATGTTCTTAGCAATGTGGCTTAATTTTTTAGGATGGATATACATATTCCTTGCTGCTGCTGCTAAGTCGCTTCAGTCATGTCCGACTTTGTGGAACCCCATAGACGGCAGCCCACCAAGCTCCTCCGTCCCTGGGATTCTCCAGGCAAGAACACTGGAGGGGGTTGCCATTTCCTTCTCCAATGCATGAAAGTGAAAAGTGAAAGGGAAGTTGCTCAGTCGTGTCCAACTCTTAGCGACCCCATGGACTGTTGCCCACCAGGCACCTCCATCCATGGAATTTTTCCAGGCAAGAGTACTGGAGTGGGGTGCCATTTATCACTAAGTAAATTACCCAAGAGAGTAAATGTATTTTTCAAACTTCCCTATGCTTGGTCCTTGACTTTTCAGGATGTACATTTCGCTAATGTCAAATGTGGGTTTCTTTCTTTATATTTTGCTGCACCCAGGTTTCCAATTCTTTGGCTCTGGTATGTTGTAAATCCTGGTTAATTATTTCTGGGCCTTCATAATAATTACTTGTGCATATGTGCATACTCAGTCACTTCAGTCATGTCCAACTCTTTGTGACCCCCATGGACTGTAGCCCACCAGGCTCCTCTGTCCATGGGGTTCACCAGGAGGAATACTAGAGTGGGTTGTCATGCCCTCTTCCAAGGATGTTCTTGACCCAAGTATTGGCTCAGACTGTAAAGCGTCTGCCTGCAATGCGGGAGACCTGGGTTCGATTCCTGGGTCAGGAAGATCCCCTAGAGAAGGAAATGGCAATCCACTCCAGTACTCTTGCCTGGAAAATCCCATGGATGGAGGAGCCTGATAGGCTAAAGTCCATGGGTCGCAAAGAGTCGGACACGACTGAATGACTTCACTTTCACTTTTACCCTCACTGCAGACAGATGCTTCACTGCTCATCTACCAGGGAAGCCCCAGTAATTACTTATTTGTCACTAATCACTGTGACTCTGAATTCAAAATCCATGAGTAGTTTCCCCCATCTTGTTGGACATTCAGATGCATTTAGATTTGCTTACCCACTTCCAGACCCCACCACACAGTGCTCACAGTATCCAAATACACTAGAATCAAAGTCTAGCATTTCCTAGTCAGCCCTATCATTTTGCAGGGGGTTCTTTAATGACAGTCTGTGTTCTGAGATAGAATGTAAATTTGGTAGGAAATCCTCATCCAGTGTGGAGGACTGTTTGGCTATTTTGTGTCTGCAGTTATCTCCTTTCCCCCTAATGGCAGATAAGAGATTTTGGTTAAATCTAATCTTTGCTTTAATTTGATTATAGATGAAAGAGTTTAAATTGTGAGAGTATTTTAAAGCATTTTAAAAATTCCTTTAATTCCACTTGCCCAACCAAAAAGATAAACACGTTAGCTCCAGGAATTTGCATGAATCTTTCAATCAATAACTTGACAGTGACTTGTGTAAAATGATTATAGTTTTTAAAACTACTTGGTATTATTTTGTAAAACATCATTGCACCTTTTTATTAATAAAAATGCAGCTTTTAAATTTTGTGATAAATTATGTTTAAGTTTTATACATAATTCTGAATAATTGGATATCTAAGCACTTAATGTCTAGGTTTGGAAAATATTTTATTTATTCATACACACAATTTAAATGGATACCAATGACCTACTGCTCTTTACCAAAAAAAAAAAAAAAAAGGAAAGAAGGAAAAGTTTAACACAGACTAGTATCTTTAAAACTGGTATTTGGAATTGGCCTTAACTGACTTATTCATAACCATTTGTTGTACTCTGTTCCTCCTCAAAAGTTGCTATCACAGTCTGAGTCAACATCAATTTCAGATTGGTATCAGTTAAGTCATCGTGAATTTGATGTAGAAATTTTAAAAACTTCTGATTTGTTGATTGATAGTATGTGTTTTGTAGGACTAGGAATTAGTTTTCAGTGACCTATTTGAATTATATCATCAACCCACCACTAAATTATTCTTAGTTAATAGCTGATAATTTGGGTAATAAATCTTTCAAAGGAAAGTTTCATATGGGAAGACAGTGACTCAAAATTTGGCAGTCCACAGGTCATTCTCAAGGATACATACTCTTTGAGAGAGATTTACTTCCTTTGTGGTTTATAAGTTATGATTTATGAACTAAAATGTTACAAACTAACATTGATTTAAAGGAATTAATTTTCCCCCAAAGCTGTTTGTTTACTGCCAGGCATCTCTTATCCCTGAACAAAACAAAGAACAAAATCTACTGTCTTGCAGTTCACACTTTTCTAAGATGGAAAAAAAAAATCTTAAAAAATTATATTTAGTAACCATCTTAAGAAAATAACTGTAAAGAGCTTGTTCTAGTGTGATAAATTGCATGTCTGTTTTTTTTTTTTTTTCCCCAGTAACAGAAGATGTTATTTCTCTTGGAAGGTCACAAAGAGAGGAAATAATTAAGATGCTCAGATCAAGTCCTATGAATGGATTTACTTTGTTAGGTAGGAAACCAGATCTTTGATATTAATGGGTCATAAATGGAAGCATCATGAAGAAATAAAATAAGGATACTATAACCCTCAAACCCTCACTGTAAATCTTTTTCATCTCAGCAACAATATCAGAAATGAGAGCTTGGCATTTGCACAATTATAATAAATGCACATTTGGATAAAATGAATGAAAAAAATGCACTTAGCAATGATTTTGCTCCCATGTTTGTTTTTGCATCTCCTCATAAGTTTTTCATGATATTACCTTCTTGATAAATCTTAAGAGGAGTGCAGCCATGAAAAAATATTTGATCTAATATAAATCTGTTCTCCACTTATACATCCTTGGACATTTCAGATCCATTTAGAGAACTGAATTCATTGGTATGTTGAATAGTCAGTACCCGTTGCAATATTTTTCAATGGGCTAGGATGGAATGATCCCCCATATTATCTCTACCCTGGACCTGAATTGTTGTGATGAACTCCTAAGGTCAAGGTGTCTGTTCTCCAGGGACAGAGAGCCAGGTGTGTATTAAATCCTTTTCTTTTTGCTGCATTTAGTCCTGTTTATGCTATCAATTGGAGAAGGAAATGGCAGCCCACTCCATTATTCTTACTTGGAGAGTTCCATGGACAGAGGAGCCTGGAGGGCTACAGTCCATGGAGTCACAAAGAGTTGGACGTGACTGAGTGACTAATACACTATGCTATCAATAGCTCCAGCCCCAAAGAAATTTAGAGATTGACTCTAGTCCTCAAAATAGTCCTTAACTTACTCTCTAATTCAGTAAACATCTTCAGATGCTGTAATTATCCTAGTAAATCAGGAAATTGGATGGATACAAGTGATCTGAATTTTGGGAAGGTATTTAATAGTCCTTTCTGATTTCTTTGTTGAAAAGCCAGGATGATAATGGAGTTAGTTGCTTTTATAACTGAATTGTTACTCCCAAGATATATGATTTAGTCTACGTGTATCATTCTGGTAAAGGACTTCTACCAATATGTTACCAGCTTCCTTAGTAATTAACTATTTAAAAAAAAATGGCTTCAGAGAGTAACAAGGTTGAAATGCTCATCAAATTCCTTGAAGGGGTTAAAAACTCTTCAGAAGACTCAGTTAAGTTCTGAGATGATCTCAATGGCTCACGAATACAATACTTCTTTATCTGTATTAAAAAGACAATTGATTTTTTTAAATTTTTATTTTAATTTTTATTTTTACTTTATTTTACTTTACAATACTGTATTGGTTTTGCCATACTTTGACAAAACCAAAAAGGACAGCCTACTGAATGGGAGAAAGTATTTTCAAATAATATGACTGATAAGGGGTTAATATACAAAATATATAAACAGCTCATACAACTGAACTTCAAAAAAAGGAAACACACACACACACAAATAACTCAATTAAAAAAAAAAGACAATTGATATGTGAAAGAAGAGCAGTTAGGCTTTAAAAAAGAAAAGAAAACAAAAAATATCAAGTGGGAAACTACAATTTAGGGAATTAACTTTAAGGATTATGTGGGGTTTTAAAAATAGAACACAAGAGGCAAATTTCTGAGGCTGGAGAAAGATCCGATTTTGATGACTCATAGGTTTGTGTGACACCACAATTAGTAGAAATCTTATGTTCCTCTGCTTTCTCTGAGATTTGCCTTCAAGGATTATTAACCTTGACCTTCACCAGATGCTGACTTTTATACAGTTTCCTTGAATAAGATCTGAATTTCTATTTCTTTAGTTTTCTATGTTTTTGAACTCTTAAGGTTGTGGTGTTATTTCTCTGTGACTGGGGTTGTGTGTTTATACTGAAGATTTTTATTGGAAATGTTTATATATTCCTTTTACAGAGTGCACATGAGATTTCTTTTATTATTTTTCTACATTTTTAGCTTTCATTTATAAATGAAGTTTAGGGCATAGTAGATGAAAAAGAGAAGTTATGAGAAAGTCCAAAGTCAAAAATAGGCTGGTTGTAGTCTTTTTATAGCTTGCATCTCTAAAAAAACTTCATTTACTCCTAAGATTAAAAAAAAATGTTTATAAATGGCTTTATTCTAATGTTTTTCATTCTGTAAAAAGTATGGGATTTCTGCTGTATATCAAGCATTGTGTAAAGGGAAAATATTAATTCTGTGCTTAAGATAACTCAGACTGAGAGATGAGAGCTAAACATCACAAGATAGGGGGAAATTCTTGAGATTTTTAGCTGACTAAAAGTTCAGTTTAAGAGCAGAGACATTACTTTGCCAACAAAGGTCCATCTAGTCAAAGCTGTTGTTTTTCCAGTAGTAATGTATGGATGTGAGAGTTGGACCATAAAGAAAACTGAGTGCCAAAGAATTGATGTTTTTGAACTGTGGTGTTGGAGAAGACTCTTGAGAGTCCTTTGCAGTGCAAGGAGATCCAACCAGTCCATCCTAAAGGAAATCAGTCCTGAATATTCATTGGAAGGACTCATGCTGAAGCTCCAATAATTTGGCTACCTGATGAAAAGAACGGACTCATTGGAAAAGACCCTGATTCTGGCAAAGACTGGAGGCAGGAGGAGAAGGGCACAACAGAGGATGAGATGGTTGGATGGTATCACCAACTCAATGGACATGAGTTTGAGCAAGCTCCAAGAGCTGGTGATGGACAGGGAGGCCTGGCGTTGCTGCAGTCTGTGGTGTTGCAAAGAGTTGAACACAACTGAGTGACTGAGCTGAACTGAAAATTTGAATACAATTTATTTGGTCTGCCAAAACATCTGGTATAACTGTTGGCCCTTTATCATCACAAAGCTAGTGTTTTTTATATATATATATATATATATATATACACACACATACACACATATAGCTAGTGTTTTATATATATATATATATATACACACACATACACACATATAGCTAGTGTTTTATATATATATATACACACACACACACACACACATACACACACATATATATATTTTTTCCATATGTGCTGCTCAGACATCATCTAAACTGTTGAATGGGAGATTGGAAGCTTTCTTTGACACACAGGTGGATAAATACCTATTTATTCCATTTTGCACAGGCACTGTTCAAATTATATAGTGTTCCTCACATCTGGAAGTTTATAGACTATTGAAGAGTGAAGAGAAACACATTTGGCAGCTAGGAAGTAGAGTTTGACTAAATGTAAAAGTGGGGGGAACCCTTTAAATAGTTGAATGAATGAGATGCATCATGAATCATATGAATTGTAGTTCATGTGATGAGTATCCATGGGCATATTGATTAGTGATGTTATGGAGGACAGTGAAAGCATGCAGCAGGTGAGGAATAGTTCAATAAGAAAATGTCTTTCCTTATTCCAGGATCTTTTAGAATATAGTATAGAGAAAAAATAAGGTGCTATAGAATATAGGAAAGTCAATCATAAATAGACATTAGAAAGCCAAGTGGACTTCTCCTTGCCCAAAGGGCAGATGGGATTGAAATAAGAAGAGAAGAGGGGAAGCCAGAGCCCCTGTGCACTAGGAAGAGAGGGAAGGGTAAGATAGGGAGAGAAACACTAAACATTTCAGATGATTGTTGAAACATTTCAATGTCTATTGCAAACACAAACTGATAATTATGTTCAAATAAAACGAGTTTGATCCATGGATCAAGAAGATCCCTTCAAGTGGGAAATGGCAACCTGCTCCAATATTCTTGCCTGGAAAATTTCTACTCTCCTTGGGGTTGCAAAGAGTGAGACATGATTGAGTGAGCATGGATACATGCATGAAAAAACAGAAACATAATGATTAAATAATTTCTTGTATAATCTGATATGTTTTTAATTAGATTTAGTTTTGTTGTATCCAACCACATGATTTTTTTTCTAATTTTATAGTTTTGCTTTTATAATGTTCCAGGAACATACTCTCTTCCTTGTTTCTCACTGTAAATTTGAGTGAAAGCTTTCATATATGATATAATAAGCAATATCAGACTGGCTTTTTTCGTCAAAATCAGGTGAAAGTGGATAATGTAATATCATGAGGCTGCCTCTGTCATTAGCTTGTTAAGATTTCTAAAAAGTCAGTGTCTAGAACAGTCTTAAAATACTTCAAAATAATGGTATATTATTTCCAAAAACAGTATAGAAATCACACTCATAACAGGTATGTGCATACATAATTAATCATGTAGGTCCTACTTCTCCAATTCCCTTTGATTTTTGTCCCATTTCTTTGATGTTCTAACCATGGGGCTGTGATAATGCTTGTTGCAGTTAGACAAGCCCTTCTCAAAAGATGTGCACAACTGAAAATACACAATTCACTAGGACTTCAGCTAATAAATAGTACCTTGAAAACAAAATTATTTGCTTATTCAACAGTTTTGAATAGCTATCTAATCCAAAAAGGGGGCAAGTGGTCATTTTGTATATTTGAAAGTATTTAGTGAAGGCCATTAAAATGTAATAACATATGAAGAAAAAGATGAACATATTGGCTGTATTTAAATTCTCTATAGTAAACAGTACTCTGAATACTAAGATGGATGAAGTTGGAAGATACATCTTATTCTTGTCTCTAGGGAAATTGCTTCACTTTGCTTATAAGATGTATTGGTGTTTCCCACTTTTTTCTTTTACTTTATTCCAAATCTTACAATAAAATATAATTGGATTTTTGGACCCTGAAGCAGAATAGAAGTTTTGTGTTGTGTTGTTGTCATTTATACTGAGCTTTTATCATATTTAAAAAAGTAAAACCTCTAGCAAAAAAAAAAAGTCTAAGAGAAAAAAACATACATATTTTGTCTGGAAAGAAAAGTCTCAAAGAAGGTATTTGATTTTTAAAGATTTGGAATATGCATTCATTAACATTGTTTTAAAGCTTGCAAGTGGCCTGCTTTCAGAAAAAAGAGCAGTTTAGGCATGCATTAGTATAATTTTGTCATGTGTTTGGAAAAATATATTTTCAGTTCACACACAAAAACAAAATGATGAGAACTAACGACTTAGATTTTAATTACTTTATTATCAATAGTAAAGAAAAACATTCAAAACTCTAGATATCTCTTAAGTATTTTGAATATTAGGTTTATAAACAAAGACAAGGTTTTCCACATGCACATTTGGAGAACTGAGGAACAATCTGATTCAACACTGATTTTTTGGTCTTCAGCCACATGCAAGTCATGGATCTTGTCTGTGGTGACAAGTGACAAATAAGTTTGCCAGCAGGTACAGTTCCACATTTATCTTACTTCCAAATGCCTGTAATTGCTCACTTACAGCTCTACCAGCATGTTTAATAGATATTTCAAACATAATGCATACTGAACATGATTCTTTGTTTTCCTCAAAGGAAATACTAAAATTCAGAAAGTTGTTCCAGCCTGAAAGCTGAACACTGATTATGTATTTCCCTCCTTTCTTTATTCCCATAAAATCCATCAGCAGGTACTGTGGACTTTACTCTAAAAATGTACCTCAAATTTATCCATTTTTCTAACTTTCCACTACCACTACCTTAATCCTCAAAATTAGTATGCATAGCCTTGAATCAGATAGTTGCCTCCTGGTTACCTTCTAACTCTCACTTTTGTTCCACTAGAATTCATTCTTTATGGAACACACAAATTGAACGTTAAAGAATGGCATTGAAACACGTACACTATCATGTAAGAAACAAATCGCGTCTAGGTTTGATACAGGATACAGGATGTTTGGGGCTGGTGCACTGGGATGACCCAGAGAGATGATATGGGGAGGGTGGTGGGAGGGGGGTTCAGGGTTGGGAACTCATATACACCTGTGGTGGATTCATGTCAATGTATGGCAAAACCAATACAGTATTGTAAAGTAAAAAAATAAAACTTAAATTAAAAAAATATGTTAATCCATTTCTGTTCCTTTCCTGCACAAACCCACTTATTGCTTTTCCCCATTCATCATGGTCATTCCAATATGAGCTCCTTTGGTTCCTAGACTTTCTGTGTTGCCCTGGCCTGAAGTTCTGCTTGTTTTTGGTTTACCATAGGTACAAAGTGACATCCTCAAATATCTTCATTTGGCAGTCTGATTTACATCTTCAAAGTCTCAGTTTAAATATCATATCTTCAGATTGTAATGAGGCTGTCCTTCACTTTGCTTGCTAACCTAGATTCCCATAACCCAGGAACATACCAGAACAACATTCTAATTGTTTTTTTTTTTTTTCCACAATGATTGGCATTATTTGAACATATTTTAAAAGCTTACTTGCTTGTTAGTTTTTTTTACCCTTTCCCTTATAGATTGTAAGCCCACCAAGAGGTATATACTTTGTTAGCACCCACATAACTTTATCTTCTCCACAATGAACTATATTTATTATAGTGTAGGTGTTTGATAAATATTTGTTAATGAATATATATATATGAAAATCCTAAAGGATAAGAAAGATGTTCTTTATTTCCATTGTTATCTTTTTGTTTTCTTCAATAAGCACTTTGATTATTTATTAAAACTTAATATTTGATGTGATTAAACAAGGGGAAAAAAGCATATCTGTGTCAAAGAAGATTACTTTCTAATAGGTAGAGACAGAATAAACAGGATAGATAAACAAATTCTACTTAATTAGTTGTTGTTGTGTGTTATGGAGAAAAGTGAAAAGTTAGCGAGTATTAGCGGAGACAGCAACAATTTTAAAAGTAGCCTGGGAAGACATTATAAAGAATACAGACTTGAATGAAGTCAGGGAGAAAGATAGGAGAAGAGTATTTTATGCAAAGAGAAAAAAGAAAAATGAGGGACCAACTCAGGCAGGAGAAGAGTGTGGAGGCCTGAATGGCTTAATCTGAAGAGACAGGAGATGAGGTCAGAGATGCTCCACTGGGGAAATTAGACATTGAGTAAAGAATTGTTGAGTTGATTAAGCTATTATTAAAATTTTTCTTTTACTATTCATGAAATGAGAAGCCGATGAAATGTTTGGCGCTAGAGGGGTGACTCAAGCGTACATCTTCACAATTTTAGCAAGTGAATGGACAGAATAAAAGGTTATATGAGCAAAATTAGCATGACCAAGAGGTGGTGGTTGTCACAGCCCGTGTGATATGATGGTGACTAGGTGCAGAACGGTAGCAGCGAAAGAAACGAGAATTACTCTCTTCTGGGCTATGTTTTCAAGACTGAACCAACAGGATTACTGGAAGGAGTCACTGTGAGATGTGAAAGAGAAAAGGTGACGATGCCCTCAAGGTTTTTCTTCTAAGGACTGGTAGGATTCCTATTAATGGAGAGAGGGTAATTGTGAGAGGATCAGACTATTGTTTTTGTTTTTCTCCCCTCATCCTCTGGTGACAACATTAGATGTGAGATGCCAGCTGTACATTGAAGTAGTCCTGGAATATAGGAATCAGAGTTTCAAAGGAGTCAAGAATGGATATACAAATGTGATTCATCAGTAAATTCAAGGCATTTACTGTAATGACAGTAAATGAATTGATGTAGCCAGTGAATATAAATAGGAAAAGGAAGATGTACAAGGGCTGAAGCCTTGGATCAGTCAAAAAATCTTTGGAGGGGAACTAACAAGAGGGATGATGAAGGAAGGGACGCAGATAGGTGAGCACTCTGAACAGAAGTAGTGTCCTCAGACAAGGAGACAAAATAATCCTGTGAAGACAGTGACCAGCTATATAAATATAGCTTATAAATTAAGTTTAATGAGGACTGAGCATTATGTTTAGAATCAGCATAGATTCCCAGTTGTTATTTAAAGATCTGCCAAAGACCTGCCTCTTCTTTGAGATTGGGAGAATGTAAATAGAAACAAGGCATGGATAATGTAATCAGGTGTCCTTGTCTGAAGGATATTCCTCTCCTACCTGGAAGGTACTGCTTCTCAAATAAGCACATGAGCTGGGGAGGTCCTTGCATGGAGTAGAGAAGAAGGGGAAGCTTACAAAGACATTGCGTCAGATGAGTCAACTCTTCCTCATATCTTACTGTCTAGAAGTCTGGTTGCAGCTATGATTTATGTTGTTGTTTAGTCTCTAAGTCATGTCTGACTCATTGCAACCCTATGGACTGTAGCCCTCCATATTCCTCTCTCCATGGAATTTCCAAGACAAGGATACTAGAGTGAGTTGCCATTTCTTTCTCCAGGGGATCTTCCTGACTAAAAGGGAATCTGCCTTGCAGGCAGTTTCTTTACCATCTGAGCCACCAGAGAAGCCCAATAGTTAAAACAATATAAAGCAGTTAAAAAAAAAAAAAAAAAAGAAAGTTACCCCCAAATGTGGTTAAACATAAAAATAAGTTGGAATGGTTAAATTCACATATAAACTGCCTCTGCTGCTACTGCTAAGTTGCTTCAGTCATGTCAGACTCTGTGCGACCCCATAGACAGCAGCCTACCAGGCTCTTCTGTCCCTGGGATTCTCCAGGTGAGAACACTGCAGTGGGTTGCCATTTCCTTCTCCAGTGCATGAAAGCGAGAAGTGAAGGTGAAGTCTCTCAGTCGTGTCCGACTCATCGTGACCCGGTGGACTGCAGCCTACCAGGTCTTCCATCCATGGGATTTTCCAGGCAAGAGGACTGGAGTGGGTTGCCATTGTCTTCTCTACAGCAGGCTAATTAGGGATTTTAGAATTTGGGGGATTGTGTAACATTATACAACAACAAACATAATAAAATTGCAGTAATATTACACAATGGTTTATGGTTCAGGCTTTAGAATCAAAGAGAATAGATTGAAATCTCGTAATTATCACTTGCTAATGGGCTTCCCTAGTGGCTCAGATGGTGAAGTGTAAAGCACCAGAGTGCCAGTTACTCCTTTAAGTGCTAAAGAAATATTAGCTGGAATAGTTTACAAGGAGGCTACAGCCTTTTTCAATTTATTTCTTTTTGTTCTTAGAAACACTATTCTACTCTGCATGTTTTGAAGTGTTAATATTTTGTTCTATTGAAATTTCATAAATCCTATCTTTCATATCAGGGACTAAGATTCTGTCACATTATTTATATGGTGATTAAAATCTAGATAGAATATTTTAAAATGAATAACTATTCAAAAAACAAATTCAATATAAAGTATTTTGCTATTTTTAATTCTTTATTATTATATACCTTAGTGGTAAAATATAGATAACAAATAGAAAATTTAGTTTATACACAAGTTCATGTACTGCTAAACCATTGTAAATTCTGTGAGATTTTTCAACATGCCATGATTTTAGCTTGGTCAAAAGCATAATATGAATTTCACAGGGCTTCATAATTTTTTTTTTTAAATCTTGTGTATGCTATTAAAAGTGTCTTACACTGTAGTTCTTAAGGGAATGTTAAACCAGATTGTAAATTAATGCATGCTTGTGCAAGGCAGTTACCTAGTTTAATTTTCATCAGTGGAACGTGTTGCCTGTGATTACAAAACTATATATACTTGCTAGACTAAGGGAAAGGAAGTGTGATAGAGGCCTTCACCCCTGGCCTTACCACCTTAAAACTCCTCTGATACAACTGAAGGGATTTTTCCTTCTGTTAAGTCAATACAGGAGCAGATATTAGAATAAAGATATCTAGTAGAATACCAATACCAGAAAGAGTAATAGTTATATAAATGAGTATATGTTTACAATGTGATTTGCTTGTATGATTTTATATTCATATAGATATCTAATAGATATTCATATAGATAAATCAAAATTCTAGTATCTATTATGAAAGAAAAGTGGAAGTGAAATTCCTCAGTCATGTCCGACTCTTTGAGACCCCATGGACTGTAGCCTACCAGGCTCCTCTGTCCATGGGATTTTCCAGGCAATAGTACTGGAGTGGATTGCCATTTCCTTCTCCAGGGGATCTTCCCAACCCAGGGATCGTACCTGGGTCTCCTGCATTTTAGACAGATGCTTTGCCCTCTGAGCCATCAGGGAAGTAGTATCTATTATAGTATCTAGTACCTATTATATTCTAGTATCTATATCTATAACTGATTATTATAGTGATATTATATATTACTATATTATTTATTTGTAAACAGCCTAAATTTATATTGATAATAAGCTAAATTAATTTAGAAGCTTTCCTTACATTATTCCTCAGTGGTCTTTGTTTCTTGGGAGCTTTTCCTGTGTTT